>NC_057802.1:422032210-422189271 GCF_018294505.1 Triticum aestivum | reverse complement strand
GGGAACCCCGCCGCCCTCGCCGGCGCCGGACCCCGCCGTCCCCTGCCTCGCCGGCGTCAACCTTCCTCGCCGGAGCCCAAGCCCAAACTCCTCGCCCGATCCAGATCTCTGTACGGCGTTGACTTCCCCGAGCCCCTCTATTTTTTCTAAGTCCTGTTATTTTATCAGCATGTGCCTTTGTTCCCGATGCGATAACTTCTTGCATGTAGCTCCGAATCGCGCGTGTAATATGTCAAATTGTTGGCCTCGTGATGCTCTACATTTTGTTCAATTGCACCATTTTCATTATAGGTCATGTTGATGCCCAAATCTTCGTTGGAAGAGGGCTAGTTGCTGTTAATCTTTGGTTCTTAGCAGAACTTGGAGATTTGTCATTTTTGTATCATTTAATCTGTGCATCTTTTGAGCATGAGCTCTACATGTGTTTTGAAGTATGCCATGCCATCTTTCCAGTGGTGTAGTCCATGTATTTTTGTGATCTCTGTGGTGACTAGCACAAGCATGCAAAGTAGGCCCCGTAATATTTCTGATTTCATAGACTTCGTGATTTCTCTGTCTTTGTCTGCTGTAATTTTGTTGACATGTAAACTTGATGCTACGGAGAGATCCATGGATATTTTGGAGATGTCCAGTAAGGATGTTTTGTAGCTATAGTTGTAGTTGATCGACTCCTGCAATTGCTTGCAATTTTAGAGTACAATAGCATGACTCAATCTTGCTCTACTTTTGCTATAAAATATTTCTAGCAGATTCTTAACATGATATGCATTTTTGCCAAGCTTATTGTAGTTGATCCATACATGCTATGCAATTGTTCTTGCCATGGATAGCTTCATAAACATTCCATCTTGCTGTAGGTATGCTTGGTTTGTCATGCATTGCTCTGTAGTGAGTGCATCAAGCTCACAAAGAGGCCTACATATTAATATTTCTGCCATGCTCTCTTTTCTGCCGTCTGAAACCTAATAACGGAACTTGCTATGTTTACATGCTTACCATCATTTCTTCTGGTCCTTTTTGGCTTATGGTCAGTAAGATACTTTTGTCATGTGCATTTAGTAGAACACTACCATGCCTTATTTTGCTATGTTCAGTTCCGGTAGCATGTTGATTTCGTGCTCTGAACATGGCTACCTGATGCTGATTTCTGCCATGTCCAGTTTTTCACTAAGTCTGTGAACCTGTAATCTTTTGCACTTTTGCCGTGCTTGTTTGAGCTTGATATGTTGTGAACTAGCTGTAGCTCAGTGTTCATATTTTGTCAAGCATCTCCTGTAGATTACTGTCATATGCTTTGTTGCTATGTTGGGGTGCTGTAGCATTGTTACTTGTTGTATTTTAAGTGCTATCTTGCTGTTTATCGCAGATTAGTGTCATTCTTGTTTTGCTTGCCATTTGCAAACCGTGCATCCGATTCCGGTGATCTTTATATCGATTTCGACCGAAATCATCTCATCTTTCCAGTGGCATGCTTGGTTTGCCAAGTTACTGCCATGTTCATCATTTTCCTTCCGAGCACGCATATGCATCGCATATCATATCTTGCATATCATACATGTTTTGCATCATGTTGCTTGCGCATTTCTCGTGATTGATTGTGGTTCCGTTTGCTTGTGTTCTTGTCTTGGATAGAGCCAGGAGACGAGTTCGTGAACGAGGAACCTGTCGAGTACGCTTACGAGGATCAAGCTTTCGACAACTCTGAGAATCTTGCAGGCAAGATGACCACCCCTCGAAATCACTTCTATCTTTGCTATGCTAGTTGTTCGCTCTATTGCCATGCTCCGCTACCTAGCACTTGCTATATCATGTCTCCTATTTTAGCCTTGTCAGCCCTAACCATCCTTTCCTAGCAAACCATTGTTTGGCTAAGTTACCGCTTTTGCTCCGCTCCTCTTATAGCGTTGCTAGTTGCAGGTGAAGTTGAAGTTTGTTCCATGTCGGAACATGGATATGTTGGGATATCACAATATCTCTTATTTAATTAATGCATCTATATATTTTGGTAAAGGGTGGAAGGCTCGGCCTTATGCCTGGTGTTTTGTTCCACTCTTGCCGCCCTAGTTACTGTTATACCGGGATTATGTTCCTTGAGTTTGCGTTCCTTACGCGGTCAGGTGATTTATGGGACCCCCTTGACAGTTCGCCTTGAATAAAACTCCTCCAGCAAGGCCCAACTTTGGTTTTACCATTTGCCGCCTAAGCCTTTTTCCCCGGGTTTTCGCGAGCCCGAGGGTCATCTTTATTTAAACCCCCGGGCCAGTGTTCCTCTGAGTGCTGGTCCAAACTAGAGCCACTTGCAGCCCACCTTGGGGAAACTCGAGGATTGGTTTTAGCTGTACGTAGTGTTCATCCGGTGTGCCCTGAGAACGAGATATGTGCAGCTCCTATCGGGATTTGTCGGCACATTCGGGCGGTTTTGCTGGTCTTGTTTTACCATTGTCGAGATGTCTTGTAAACCGGGATTCCGAGACTGATCGGGTCTTTCCGGGAGAAGGTTTATCCTTCGTTGACCGTGAGAGCTTATGATGGGCTAAGTTGGGACACCCCTGCAGGGTATTATCTTTCGAAAGCCGTGCCCGCGGTTACGAGGCAGATGGGAATTTGTTAATGTCCGGTTGTAGATAACTTGTCACTTGACCCAATTAAAATACACCAAGTGCGTGTGTAGCCGTGATGGTCTCTTCTCGGCGGAGTCCGAAGTGAACACGGTCTGTGTTATGTATGACGTAAGTAGGTGTTCAGGATCACTTCTTGATCATTGCTAGATGACGTCCGTTCCTTTGCTTCTCTTCTCGCTCTCATTTGCGCAAGTTAGCCACCATATATGCTTTTGCCGCTGCAGCTCCACCTATTCGCACCATCCTTTCCTATAAGCTTAAATAGTCTTGATATCGCGGGTGTGAGATTGCTGAGTCCCCGTGACTCACAGATTCTACCAAAACAGTTGCAGGTGCCGACGATGCCAGTGCAGACGATGCCGTCGATCTCAAGTGGGAGTTCGACGAGGAACGTGGTCGTTACTATGTGTCTTTTCCTGATGATCAGTAGTGGAGCCCAGTTGGGACGATCGGGGATCTAGCATTTGGGGTTGTCTTATTTTCATCTGGATTTGACCGTAGCCGGTCTTTATGATTGTATTTTGGATGATGTATGAATAATATTTATGTATTGTGTGAAGTGGCGATTGTAAGCCAACTCTTTATCCCATTCTTGTTCATTACATGGGATTGTGTGAAGATGACCCTTCTTGCGACAAAACCACTATGCGGTTATGCCTCTAAGTCGTGCCTCGGCACGTGGGAGATATAGCCGCATCGTGGGCGTTACACTGACACCGAATTAACTGTTGCACGTCCACCGCCTGAGCGAGGGAGAGCTTGCATTAGTTAAAAGTTTCTCCTTGTCCTGCGAGCCACCGCGCACAAGCTTCTCCCATCCTGCAAGCTTCTCCTCGTTCGGCAAGTTGACGGGACACAACAAAGTAATGCTAGTCCATACTGCCTCCTTTCCGGTTAATACGGCTTAATTTCAAATGAGATAAATACAATGTCTGTCACTATATATTTGTAAAAATACGGTCAGTGGACTTCATAATACGCTCATTGCGCTCAATATATACATTTTCTGGTGTTTATACGGTCACTAGCTCACCCTGGCTGAGTATGTGTGTGCATGCACGTGTAGGTTGAGCACTTGAGCGTGACTGTGTGTGTTCCGTCGTGTGCTCGGACATGCATGCATTAGGGCGTCGCGCGCATTTTTGTGTCCATGTGTACGTGTGACTGTTGCATGCATGCACGAGGTTGTAGTCCCTTACATTCACATGTTCATAAGTCAATGCTTTGTCAAAATGTTGCATGCAAGGTTTAATCATTCGTTGTTCACGCATGCATTCCCGATATTAATACGTTGGTAAAGACAATTTCTTGAGGAAAATGAGCCCATGAATTGAGTACAAAGGGGAACAATAAGCCAAGACGGAGGGAGTACCAGTAGTGAACCGGAAGGAGGGAGTAGGTACTAGTAGTACAGTACTACGTAACAACGTGCAGTAACAAAATTCCTCTATGCGCATCCTATCTACTCACGTGTCATGCAAGAAAATAGAGATAAGTACAAGTGAGACTCAGGAACGGTCATACACGTAGGGGGAGTATGTGTAGGGGTCACTAAGGAGCAGTCAAATCACACAGTAAGTTAGTCGGAAGAAGCAGCCATCATTTCACTCTTCAATGACACGTACGCAATATAAAATGGTTGATATGGAGAGAAAAAGAAAACCACTATATATACACTAGCAGCAGCCTAAGCTACAAGCCTGCTTGCTTGGGTTGCTCTCTTCACAAGCATAGAACGACGGTGGCCACACCGCTTTTCACATATTCGGCCTGATCCCGCCGCTGGGGGAAGGGAACAATGTTCTGCGTAGACGCGGTCGACATCGGCAAGGGAGAAAACCCATAGTCGGTGCGTCCCAATCGGGGGTCCCCGCGGTATGGGCTGATGTCGTGTCCCAACCGCCTTTCTAGCTATAGCCCGATGTCCCAGGTAGTACATCTTCCTTTTCGAGCCGGCTTGCTCCAGTGCCACAGCTCCCCACGTAGCTCCATCTCCATGTCGATCTTTCTCTACTTCTACCGGCTTCTATTTGTGATGAGTTTATGTCTCATGAACTAGTGCTGGTACTATTATTCTAATCACACTTCTTCAATATCTTTGCCATCAGGGATGCTCAGCTCGATTTTAGTTGAACTGCACAAAAGCATCGTATGATCCGAGGGTGCCAGTCGTCTTTCCTTTGACAGGTTCTACCTAGCCAGGAAATTAAATCATGTTTAGGGTTTAGGGTTTAATTCGTAGTGACCCCATCAGTAGTTTTTATTTTGTACACGCTCTCACAACTTTTGTCTTTAGTTGTGAAGTAAATATTGGCTATGATCTGTGAATCATTGAGATGCATCAGCATGCATGTTAGTTTTCCTTTGTATTTAATGGAATGTTGTAACGGGGCAACCTTGGAGTAGGAATGAAAATGGAGTGGAAAGTTTCCGTTTTTCTGGAGAAAAAATGGAAACGGAGAGAAACCAATGTTTCGTTTCGTTGGATCGCACCATCGAGCAAAACCAACGTTTAAATCACGTCTGTCGCGTTCGTGTCTCACCCTCCTCCACGGCTCGACCCCACACGGTCGCTCGGCATGCCACTCACCTCAAACCGAGTATATGATAACTTTCCTGCCTACTTGTCGATGGATAGCGCCATGGAGTACTAGCACTACTGGAAGAGATTGACGAGTTGGGGGAGGACAGCTAGCTGTAGCACGGACTCCCAAGAACTTTTTACATGCATGTTGTGGCCGGCTATTGCGACCTTTGAACGCGGAGCAGTCGCGTGCACCGGGAAGCGGCACGGGCGACGCTCTCTCGGTCGGCGCGCCGCTTCAATGCCGGCGCCAGTGAGAGGTCACGTCCGCTCTGGCCGGGCATGAATGCGGCACTGACTGTTTCGGGCGGGAAGCACGAGCGGGTGATGAAGAGGGTTCGGGTTGGTCAGGAGCGGGCGTGGCAGCGTTCCGGACGCCCGCAAACAAGAGATGTTGTATGTTAATATTGCTGCGTATATAATTAACAACGTAAATAATGTACCAGTTGGACAAATATGATTGGAGATGGAATTTTACGTAAACACGGATATGCATGTCTATGTCTTTTTGTTTTTTGCGGGAACAAACTTGTATTACTCACGTAGCCAGGCTACTATAGGAGTTACAAAGTTCGACAATGCCATCAGGGCCTGAACCTAGCCAAACAACGATATGGCCACTAGTCCTACCATAATGAGCTAAAGTATGACTGACAATGTTGTTGTTTCGTCGAACATGAGCAATACAAGTATTTCGAAGTGCCATGAGCGATCTAATCTCACACACCAAAAAACCAAACCGAGATCTATCAAGATCTTCATTCCTAATCCTCACCATATTTGTAGCTTCAAGGCAGTCAGTCTCGATATTGATAGAGCTTAGACTCCCCATGTACTTTATTATATTAATATAATTTACCATAGAAATACGGTGTGTGGGTCAAAAAAATTTACTCCACTGCAATGCGAGTGACAAACCCTCTTTGATGGCCAACAATTCTGCTTCCAGTGCATTCGCGCAATAACAAAAGCTTCTACATGAAAAGAAAATTATAGCACCCCCATGATCCCTTAGTATCATGCCTGTACCAGCAGTTCTGTTCTCAGGCAAGAAGGAACCATCTGTATTCAGTTTTACCCAGCCATCGTCAGATGCATGTCTATGTCTGTGTGTGTGTGCGCGACGATTCTCGCGACCTGGAAGCGGGGGTGTGTTTTTGATCGAGTTTTCTTTCTTGGTACGTTAAAAAATTGTCCGCCAATTTTCGTTTCTTTTTTCCGGGAACGCGCGTATTCTATTTAAAACCACTGCTATGGAGAGATTTTTTTACTCCATTGTATATATAGCCTCTTGTTTGATAGGGTTTCTCGCATCTCTCTCTCACCCTCTCCATATCAAAACAAGATGACAGTGTCCACTCTATCTCTCTCCTCACCGGTGGTCACAGATCCGGCCGAATCCTGTCTGCTGCGGGAGGTGAGGAGGTGCAACGTTGACGTTTTCGCCGTCGGCGACGGAGGAAGCCGATGCGCACCATCCTCTCGGAGACGGCGTTGGCGCGGACGAAGGTCCTCCGCGCCCTTGTTCGCTGCCGTCGTGTGGGCGGGTCCCGCCCGCCCGCCTAAGCGACATCTCGCCCACCTGAGGCATAACTTCTTGTACTGGTCCAGCTCCCCAGGTCGCTGCATGCGGGTTTTCTTCTATGCGACTACTCCCCAGCTCCCCATGTATACTAGCTAGGGTTCGTCGGCTGGTCCAACATCACCTACTATTATAGAGGAAATTTCACTCGAAAAGTTGTCCTGATTTATGCCTCGGTGGAGGTATACATGTTGTTTCGACAAAAAGTACATGGTGGTTGTGCGGTCATTGTCCATATGCTCCTATTGTTGTTGCTAATCTAATACTATCACTGGTTAAATGAAGAAATGCTTTTTTCTCGGGTATCCTGGTTTAGTTCCCATCAAGATAATCATGATGCTTCTGTTTGTTGGTGTACTTTTCATTAATTCTTATTGACAATTGAGATGTCGTTGTTAATCTTGTACCACTGCCAAAACAAAGTAACAACACTATATCCCTTTTTTATATTTTTGCAAACAGCGATGCGTATCTCCATACCCGGGCATGTCTTCCTCAATTTTAGTGGAACTGCACAAAATTGGATGGCCATTGTTATTCCGCCTCACTGTCCTCTGCCACGTGGTTCTTCCTTCCTCGAGCTTGATTAATGAGAAGAAACAGACCACAGTGAGGATTTGTCGAACTTCATAGGTTCCTCACCCAAACTTGATGCCAAATGGATGATGCATCACCACGATGACCTATCGATGCTCATGGTTGCGCCTCATGGTTGCGTCGGCTGGTGAAGCTGATCGATTTTCCACGAAAAACAAGTTGTCTTCCATCGGTGCTCTTTGCTTGTTACCCACAAAGATGATATCCTTCATCAGTTCACCTTGGTTGCGTTGGAGACGCAGTCGTCTTTCACATTGGTGCAATTTTATCACACAATTGGCTATGAACCAAATGTTTCCTCGGAGAAGGATCGACGTTGGTACTACGAGCATAAGTTTTGTATTGATTTCTAAGCCTTCTCACAACTTTGTCTTCAGCTCCCCTGTAATTTTATTTGTCCAGCTATTAACTTTGATTTAAAAAATGGTGTGGACTAAAAACCTGGATGGACGTAGTAGCCCTCCATTTTTATTTACTCTGCATATTAGATTTGACTGAAGTCAAACTTTGTAAAGTTTGACCAAGTTTAGGCCGAACAAACCAAGCCATAATTATTGAGAGAGGGCAAACTGTACATACTCTCAAACCTTTCCGATAATTTAAATTAAAATTCCTTATTTGTACACACTCTCACATGTTTTCCATAATTTGGCGCATGTGTGGTTGTTCACTTAAGGGAGGGTAGTGTACCGCACGTGAAGGACAGGAAGTGCGACCAGGACGCGTGGATCGTTAGTTCATCGGAAGTAGTAGTTTTCTTCACTGGTACGTTAAATAAAGAGTTTCGTTTCGTACTTACACAACTTAAAACGATTCTGTAGTCTAGATGCATGTCTACCCTAAGGTATAAGTTTCTTTGAAACCATCATTGCTCTAGCTGCATGCGGATCTTTTTCGATTCTGTAGTCGAATCTATGTCTTGGTTCAAAGAGGAAAGAAGGGTGCGGTGGGGTGGAGCATGAATCTAGGACATGGTTCAATGAGGAAAGGAGGGAGGGAAAGTAGTATATACTAGCTATCCAGCCGCTTTGTTGGTCGAAAAGGGAAAAAAGGGGTAACCCAGTACACACATTTGTAAGGAACCGATCTCTTTGTTGAAAAGGGAAAGAAACTGGGGGGTCAGGTAGTATGTGCAGGACTAGATTTGCTGCCCTCACATAGGAAAAAGTTTCAAAGAGAAAAAATATGGGACCAACGTAGATATGATGCTTGGCTACGTACTCTGCATCACCCATTTATACGTGTGCACGCACATGGTGCTGGCATGTCCCATGTCCCATACAACTATTTTGCTGTTGTTAATCTAAGAATGTTGCTGGAAAATTGAAGTAATGCCACTGTTAAAAGTAAATTACATTCTTAATGAATGTTGTTTTAAGAGAATGTCTCTGTTAATATGAATCAATGCAACCATTTTAGAAATGCTACTGTCCTACTTTGTTTTCCATCAAGATAAGTTAGATGCATCTTTTTGTCGCCGTTTGTTTCATCCTCCTTTATTGGCCAGTAATTGTTTCCTTTTTTGCCTCTGTTAAAACAGGGATATCTATTCAACTTGTTGCCTAGCAAACTTAAATGTCACACCAGCGACTTTGCTTGATTTCAGTGCAACTGCACAAAACGAGATTGGATTTCCTATTCTTGTTGGCAGATTCGTAGGTGATCTTGTGTGCATCATGACATGTTGGTACTTGCCTTCATCCATATGTTCATGCAGTGGGTTTTGAGATGTTATGCTACTTGTATTGGTACTGTTTTAAATAAATGTTGAATTGAAGCTATTGTATTGCTCTCTTTTCCCATTAAGTAGTGAACAAAAATGGTACCAACCCAGACATGATGCTTGTTGCTTTGTTACAACAAACTCTGCATCACCCCCTTTATAAGTAGATGGAAGCACATGGTGTTGTTGCGCCCACTCTCCCCTGGAACTGTTTATGCTTTTTCTTAGTCTAATGCTGACTGTAAAATTAAGCAATGCCACTCTCAAAATTAACTACTGAACTGTTTTAAGAGAATTTCTCTGTTAATATGAATCAATACAACCGTTTTAGAAATGCTACTGTCCAATACTTTGTTTTCCATCAAGATAAGGTAGATGCTTCTTTTTGTGGCCGCATGTTTCATCCTCCTTTATGGGTAGTAATTGTTTCCTTTTTTACCTCTGTTAAATCAGGGGTATCTATTCAACTTATTGCTATAGCAAACTTAAATGTCACACCGACGACTTTGCTTGATTTCAGTGCAACTGCACAAAACGAGATTGGATTTCCTATTCATGTTGGCAGATTCGTACGTGATCCTGTGTGCGTCATGACAGGTTCGTACTTGCCTTCATCCACATGATCGTGCAGTGTGTTTTGAGATGATGTGCTACTTGTATTGGTACTGTTTTAAATATATGTTGAATTGAAGATATTGTATTGCTGTCTTTTCCCATTAAGTAGTGAACAAAAATGGGACCAGCCCAGACATGATGCTTGTTGCTTTGTTACAACAAACTCTGCATCACCCCCTTTATAAGTAGATGGAAGCACATGTTGTTGTTGCGCCCACTCTCCCCTGGAACTGTTTATGCTTTTTGTTTATCTAATGTTGCTAGTAAAATTAAGCAATCCCACTCTCAGAATTAACTACTGAATCTTAGTTCAAAACTGCAACACTTGTTAGGGATTGCTGGGATTACCGTTTTTGTGGCCGCATGTTTCATCCTCCTTTATTGGCCAGTAATTGATTCCTTTTTTCCTCTGTTAAAATAGGGATATCTATTCAACTTTGCTATTACGACATTTTGCTTCGCTACATGAAACACTTATGTTTTAATAGTGTTTTGTGCAGTTCAACTTGAATGTCACAACGGTGACTTTGCTTAATTTTGGTGGAACTGCACAAAAGGAGATCATGTATTTTCATATATGTCTTGGGATTTCTTTCAGCTCCTCCTCGTGTTGTTTCAAATCTTGGTCTTGAAAGGTCAATACCAACTTTCCTCAGAATTAACTACTAAATCTTAGTTCAAAACTGCAACACTTGTTAGGGATCGGTGGGAGTACCATTTCCGTTAGGGATCGGCCGGAGTACATGTTTAAGAAATGTGTTGTTCGGATAATGTCTCTATTATTATATATCAGTTACAGTGTTTTACAAATGGTACTATCATGCTTTGTAGTTCTTTCTACATGTTTAACCAAGGTATTGTTAAGATAATGTCTCTGTTAAAATGAATCAGTTGCATTGTTTTAGGAATGGTACTTTTCTACTTTGTCGTTCTTTATACATGTTGAAACAAGGCATTGTTAAGATAATGTCTCAGTTAATATGAATGAATCACACTGATTGAGAATTGCTACTCTCCTGCTTTGTTTCCCATTAAGATAAGGTAGATCAGTAGATGTTTTTCTTCTGGGAGTACAAGTCATCAACCGTTATTTCTCAGTAATTGTTTCCCTTATACCTATTGTTGCTTACAGGGATATCAAAATTAAAGCTCGGTTTTATTCCGACTTTGATTTTAGTTGAACTGCACAAAAGGAGCCAATGTGTCTAAGGCAAACTGCTGCATTAGTAGGTCCAGTTGGTCTCACCACTTTGCAGAAAGAAGTAGTCATTGTTTGTGCTATATTACACAAGGAATGATCGAGAAGCTTTACAGAGTATTAGTAGACGCTGGTGACATGACTAGTTTGCAGAGAGCATGGGAAACTCTACAACACGTGGAGTGCACTGGGCAAAAAGTGCCCAAACAAGTACAAGAAGCCAGGACAGGACTCCAAATCTGTCAATGTCATTCTAAGCAACAATGATGGGGCATCTGGGTATGGTAATCTGTTTAGCGTACTTTCAGTTTGTTAGTCCACCGATTGGTGGGTTGACACTGGGGCCAATATTTATGTGTGTGCTGATGTGTCTTTGTTTTCTTGCAGCATATAAATACGATATCCATAGGGATGCTCAGCTTGATTTTAGTGGAACTGCACAAAATGTCTAGATGGTTTGTGTCCTCCATAATACTTCATCATGCACAATACATCGAATGGTTCTCTAATCATTCGTCGTCACCTTGAGCCACCGGACTATATGTTTGAATGGTGCTGCCAGCGTCGGCCATTAAGAAGGGTAAGAAGAAAGACAAAAAGAGAGATGGCTGCTTTACTTGTGGTTCAGAGGAACACTGCGCAAACAAGTGCCCAAACAAGTACCAAGAAGCCAGGACAGGACTCCAAGTCTGTCAATGTCACTCTAAGCAACAATGATGGGGCATAAGGGTATGGTAATCTGTTTACCGTACTTCCAGTTTGTTAGTCCACCGATTGGTGGGTTGACACTGGGGCCAATATTCATGTGTGTGCTGATGTGTCTTTGTTTTCTGGCAGCATATAAATACGAAATCCACAGGGATGCTCAGCTTGATTTTAGTGGAACTGCACAAAATGTTCAGATGGTTCGTGTCCTCCATAATACTTCATCATGCACAATACATCGAATGGTTCTCTAATCATTCTTCGTCACCTTGAGCCACCGGACTATCAGATGACAAACTAATGAGAAACCCTGCCCGTTCCACAATCATAGGCATTACATATTTTGAATGGGAAAGCTTGTCAAAGTTAAATCATTGATGTTAGCAAGAAGACATTAGTTTAATATATTGGAATTGGAAAACCTTGTCAATTTTTGCTCATTGATGTTAGCCAGAAGACATGCATTTGATATTTTTGGGTGGGACGCCCTTTGCTGTGAGCAAAGTCGATCGCTTTTTCCTATTCCTGTCTTCAGTTCTGAAGTAAATATTTACTCTGGTGAGATGCATAGTCACATGAATGTTGACTTATGTAAGGTATTTTAAGAGTTTGTTCTGAATGTTTTCTATGTAATGCCAGGCCTTGTGAGTTTGATTGCAAAGTTGAGCTTGGAATGCTGTGGCATGCGGCATCACGAGTTGTTCACCGTGCCTCCTGAGAATAATGCTTCATATTGTTTTGCATGTTGATCTAATGCCCGTGATTTGCATGTTAAGAAGATCATCCTCTTCTGTTGTTTCTATGCTTAAGAAGTTCATTGTCTTAAGTTTCATTCATAGCCTATACGACAACTTGGGCAGGTTAGAGGTGAAACCATATGATATTCCAACAAACTCATCATCTTAGGCCGTGATTGGATCGTCGTTTTCCAACCAAAACCGCTTGTAAAACTGACGCTTGTAAATAAAAGCAGATGGTCTCGGGCGAAGCGCTTGGTTGGCCGATTTCGACTAGTAAAATATACACTGGTCTCTCAAATTACACGCGTAACCCGCCGGTTTTACTTACAGACCTCAGGCCCTCGGTTTCATTACGCCTGTATTTACGCGTTGTTTCTGATGACGAGTAAATTACACTTGTATCTTAATACAGGTGTGAAATAAACCAGAGCTCCCAAGCGCGGCCTTACCGTTTCATGCCGTCTCAGTCTCTCGAAGGTGCTCATAGGTGTCCGATGATCCTGTCTTCCTGAATGAGCAGCGGACACTGTATCAGACCATCCATAGGGCCCGCGAGTCCCTCTCCGTCGTACTTCGAGTTGTTGCGCTCGCCGTGGCGCCGAGCATTGTCAACATGGTCAACGAACATGAGGATTCAGGAGAAGACTTTATTTTGACTGGATGATAGTAGGGACCCACTAGGGCCATAGCCGTACGTATGCAAGTGCATCTATATTTTTTTGCTTCCTCCTGGTTTCCTGACATCACAGTCCCACACCATTGTCAACCTATGTAGTCAATAAACGAGAGAATTGCACAAGGAACGGCCGACAGCTGGGACCAAGCAGCTCGAGTAGTATTTGTGTTTTTCAGGTGTGAGCACTACAGATTTTTTTCTTGAGCAATGTTTTCATTGTTGTTCAGAGGAGAGCAGGGTATTAACTGGGCAGGCTGTGGTCCGTCTAGCCCAGGCCAGATATCCAGCCCAGATATTAATTTTTTTCAAGCTGAAAATACCTAGCCCAACTATACTTTTTTTAGGAATACCCAGGCAAGATCAACTTGTTATTCTCCGCCCCGCTGGGCAGCAAATCTTTCCTAGGAGGGATCCATTAGGCTTAACAGGAAAATGGGCTTTAATAAATATTAAATGGGATGTAATTATGAAAACTGGGCAGTAACAATCAAAAATGCACCAAACACGTAATTAGTTTATAAAATATTATTTTTGGATTTTGAAAATTTTAATTTCATTAATTGTTGCACGCGCAATGTTTCGTTGGATTTTTACGTAACAGAAATTTATATTAAAATTGTATTTAATCTGACTAGAAATTTCGGGATAAAAATATTTTGTATCCCATCAAAATGTGGGAATTTTTTTTGAATTCTGTTTTGAACGGTTGGTTGAAATTATTAATCATTGTCCTTGCTAGAAAATGGGCTGTACTTTTAACAAAATGTAAATGGGTTGTAGTAAATTCCATTAGAATTCAAAAATGGGTTGTACATTCTTACAAATCACAAATGGGATATAAGTTCTCTGCCACACACTTGTGGGCCTACTAAGTTGACGCGTCCCCTAAAAAACAGTAAGTTGACGCGTATGCAAGGCTTTGTCAAGTTATAGTCAACACACGGTTCTAGCAGCAGTGGTTGTTGGATGTCCATCCAATGGATATCATGCTTATTCTTCAGTCTCGGATATTCTAGCTTCAGCCGCCCAAAAAATGATTCCTCCCCCTGACATCTGGGGCGCACCATTTTGGAGGCTGAACTGTGGGCCTACTAAGTTGACGCATACCAAGGGCTTAGTCATTATAAATGATTCTAGCTACAGTGACTGTACGATGTCCATCCAACGGCCGTCATGCTTCTTCAACCTCTGGTCTTCTTGCTCCAGCCGCCCAAAGCAGCACCGGTCGTGCCGCCTGCTCCTGCCTCCCATGGCCGGCTGTGCTACCGCAGAGGCCTCACCGCCCCTACTACTCCCACCGCTGGCCAGGCCATCCCTCTACTCACCCACACCCCCTGTTATTCTGCGGCGATAGCAGCCTCACACCGCAGCCGAACCAGTGAACCCTCGTACTCCTCTCCGCGTGGGCATCCACTGCCATGTCTTCCCCATCTCCACGTCGTCCCCTTCCTAGGCCTCGCCGTCGTCCACCGCCCTGGTGCTCTCGGCGCGGCGTGGTCAACGTGGTCAACGAACGACATCCATCGGACGTGGAATGTACGTGGAGAAGCTGACAGCTGGGTCCACGGCCGCACACAAGAAAATGCCTCCTTATTACGCGCAAAATAATGATTCCTCCACCTGACATCTGGGACCAACCGAAAGGGCCTCTATATTTCGCGAAAAAACGTCCCGCCCCTGATAGCTCGGACCCACCAGCTATATCTTTGCACGCAAGGAAGTGCTTCCTTATTAGGCACAAAAAAAATGAATACCCCCTGCTAGCTAGGACCCACCATATGGGAGGCTGACTTGTGGGCCTACTAAGATGACAGGGACGGAGGGCTTTGTCAACTTAGGAAATATGAACAATTCTAGCTCCAGTGACCGTACGATGTCCATCCAACGACCGTAGTGCTTTTTCAACCTCTGGTCTTCTTGCTCCAGCCGCCCAAACAAGCGTCGGCCGTGCCGCCTGCTCCTGCCTCCTACGTCCGGCTGTGCTGCCACCGCTGGCCATGCCATCCCTATATACTCACCCACACCTCCTGTTCTTCTCCGGCGATGGCAGCCTCACACCGCAGCCGAAGCAGTCAACCCACGTACTCCCCTCCGCGTTGGCATCCACTGCTGCATCTTCCCCGGCTCCACGTCGCCCCCTTCCTAGGCCTCGCCGTCGTCCACCGCCATGGTGCTCTCGGCGCGGCGTGGTCAATGTGGTCAACGAATGACTTCCATCGGAAGAGTACTGTACATGGAGAGGTTGATAGCTGGGTCCACGGCCGCAGCAAGGAAATGCCTCCTTATTACACACAAAATAATGATTCCTCCACCTGACAGCAGGGATCCACCAGACGGGCCACCGTATTTCACGAAAAAAACATTCCCCCTGACTGCTGGGACCCAGCAGCTACATCTTCGCACGCAAGGAAGTGCGTCCATATTACGGGCAAAAAAAATGATTCGCCCCCCTGACTGTTGGGACCCACCAGCTACATCTTCGCACGTAAGGAAGTGCCTGACAGTCGGGACCCACCCGGTCGAAGCGTACGTAGCGTTGTCATTCTGGTCGCGAAGGTGTACGTACATACTGGTCGATTGGTCTGTCTGCAGGCTGCAGCGATGAACCGTGGCCGTGTAAGCAAGGGCACGTGTGGTAGTAGAGGCGCGCACGTGTGGTAGTAGAGGCGCGCACGTAGCATGTACACGTACGTACAGCGGCCAGGGTGCAAGAAAGTAAATACGGCCACGTACATACATACGGGAGGGGTCTCGAACGCCTACTCACGCATACGTACGGCTAGGGCTCGTGTACATGGCTGTGGCTGGGTCGGAACAGAGAAACTGCGTCGTCGTCGTGTTCATGGGGAGGCAACGGAATGCGTCATGTTCATCGGGAGGCAACGGAACGCGTGCTGTTCATCGGGAGCCAACCGGCTTGGATGGAACAGGCGATGGAAACGAGGCCTGGCATATCGTAGAACGGAGGAAACAGCCTTGTGTTCGACTGGCCATGGTGGAAACGGGATCCTGTTCATCGGGAGGGGTCTGGCATACCGCAAAACGGAGGAAACGGACCTCCTACGGTCGAAACGGGGTCCTGTTGATCGGGAGGGGTGTGGCGTACCGCAAAACGGAGGAGACGGACTTGTGTTGGAGCGCTACAGTCGAAATGGGGGTCCTGTTCATCGGGAGGGGTGTGGCGTACAGCAAAACGGGACTCCACGGGATACTGTTCATCTCCACCGTCGACCTCCTCCAGCCTCCACGGGCTACTGTTCATCCACCATCGACCTCCTCCAGCCTCCACCTACGACTGTTCATCCACGGGCTCCTGTTCATCCAGCCTCCACCGCGCGCTCCTCCATGGGCTACTGTTCAACCAGCCCTCTCCACGGGGGTCCTGTTCAGCCAACCCTCCACGGGCTATTGTTCATCCAGCCCTCCACCGGCTACTATTCAAACAGCCCTCCACCGGCTACTGTTCATCCAGCCCTCCACGGGGTCCTGTTCATCCACTGGCTCGATCGATTGGGGTATTGTTCATCCAGCGGCAACGGCCTCTAGTACCATGGGTTCCTGTTCATCCAACCCCCACCGGGAACTGTTCATCCAAACTCCCCAACAACGCTCACTGTTCATCCAGAGGCAGCATCGATCGGCTTCAGATAGCAGCAGTAGCGAAGGAATCACTCGGCTTCAGTTAATAGGAAGGGATCGATCGATCGCTCGGGTTCACTAACGCGTAGCCTGCAGTGCAATCGCTCGGGTTCAGTTAGAGCCCAACGCCTCGCACACACGCGCGTACGTACGAGAGAAACACGCATCGCTCGGCCCCCGACCATCCACCGTAACCGGGAACTCCCCGATATTTTCCCCGCCCTCGGTTCTACCACTGTTTTTTCTGTCATGGACGGCCCAAAGAATGTCATGCAGCTGCGTCTCCGGCCCGCCCAGGATGAAAAGCCCATTTTTTGTCATGCTTTTTTGTCATAGAAGTAGGATCCCACCACATCTATGATGATACCGGGTTTTGTCACAATTATCATCATCGAAGTGTCATAAGTATGACAGAAAGAAAAAAATCGTCCAGCCCTAAATGTCATGGATGTGTCTTTTTTGTAGTGAATCCTGATATGCACTTGATATATGTAGAACAAATTTGTGGATTGTTCAAGCTTGCAGGTTTACCCGGAGATGAGGTGATGAAAAAGGTTTTCCCTTTATCTTTGAAGGGAAAAGCATTGGCATGGTATAGGCTATGCGATGATATTGGATCATGGAATTGGAATCGTTTAAAATTGGAGTTCCACCAAAAAAATTATCCTATGCATCTAGTTCATCGTGATCGGAATTATATATATATATTTTGGCCTCGTGAAGGAGAAAGTATCGCTCTAGCTTGGGGGAGGCTTAAGTCAATGTTATATTCATGCCCCAATCATGAGCTCTCAGGAGAAATTATTATTCATAACTTTAATGCTCGGCTTTCTCGTAATGATCAAACCATGCTGGATACTTCTTGTGCTGGTTCTTTTATGAAGAAAACTATTGAACTCCGGTGGGATATTTTGGATGGAATTAAACGCAACTCTGAAGATTGGGAACTCGACGAAGGTAAATAGTCAGGTATAAAGCTTAAGTATGATTGTGTTAAATCTTTTATGGATACCGATGCTTTTCAAAAGTTTAGCACTAAATATGGAGTTGACTCTAAGATAGTAACCTCCTTTTGTGAATCATTTGCTACTCATGTTGAACTCCCTAAAGAGAAGTGGTTTAAATATCACCCACCTATTAAAGAAGAAACTAAAGAACCGGTACCAGTTAAAGAAGAAACTATACTCTATAATGTTGATCCAGTTGTCCCTACTGCTTATATTGAGAAACCCCCTTTTCCTGTTAGGATAAAGGAACATGCTAAAGTTTCAACTATGGTTAACAAAAGCTATGTTAGAACACCTAAACCAGATGAACAAATTAGGGTGGAACCTAATGTTTCTATGGTTAAAGATCTCTTAGAGGAAGATATAGATGGGCAATTTATTTACTTCTGTGCAGACGCTGCTAGAATTGCTAAACCCAATAAAAGGGATAAACATAGACCAGTTGTTGGCATTCCTGTCATCTCAGTTAAAATAGGAGATCACTGTTATCATGGTTTATGTGACATGGGTGCTAGTGTGAGTGCTATTCCTTACACTTTATATCAAGAAATTAAGAAAGACATAGCACCTGCAGAGATAGAAGACATAGATGATACTATTAAACTTGCTAATACAGACACCATATCACCTTGTGGGATTATTAGAGATGTTGAAGTCTTGTGTGGGGAAATAAAATACCCTACTGATTTTCTTGTTCTTGGTTCCCCACAAGATGACTTCTGTCCAATTATCTTTGGTAGGCCTTTCTTGAACACAGTTAATGCTAAGATAGATTGCAAGAAACAAACTGTTAGTGTTAGTTTTGGTGATGAGTCTCATGAGTTTAATTTTTCCAAGTTTAATAGAAATCATCATGAAAAAGAATTGCCTAGTAAGGATGAATGAATTGGTCTTGCTTCTATTGCTGTACCACCTACTGATCCTTTAGAACAATAGTTGCCAGACCATGAAAATGATTTACTTATGCATGAAAGAAATGAAATAGATAAGATTTTCTTTGAACAACGTCCTCTACTTAAACACAATTTGCCTATTGAAACTCTAGGAGGTCCTCCTCCACCTAAAGGTGATCCTGTGTTTGAATTAAAACAATTGTCAGACACTTTGAAATATGCTTATCTTGATGAAAAGAAGATATATCCTATTATTATTAGTGCTAACCTTTCAGAACATGAAGAAGAAAAGATTATTGAAACTTCTAAGAAAGCACCAAGCTGCTATTGGATATACTCTTGATGATTTAAACGGCATTAGTCCCACTCTATGTCAGCACAAAATTAATATGGAACCTGATGCTAAACCAGTTGTTGATCACCAACGTGGGTTAAATTCGAAGATGAAAGAGGTGGTAAGAACGGAAATATTAAAACTTCTGGAAGCAGGTATTGTCACGACCGGTTTTTCAATAAAATATTTATTGAGAGACCAATCCCTTTTACGGACCAGTAAAGAAGAACTCCTTCTCACTGTTAGACAATATCTTGGTCACGGAAGAAAAATACCAGGAGTACTGAATATAATACAAGGTTGAGCGGAGACTGCTCAACAATTTATTACATGCACGCCGATAAAACATAACGGCGGATAGGGTGGCATAACTACTAACTCACGATAACAACGGTGGTGGAAATATCACAGCGGAGCGGGTGATATGACTCCTGAAAACTACAGCTCTTCGAGCGTCGGGGTGAAGCTCGAGGAGATTTATTGCGGGTGGCGGAAGCGTATATAATACAAGTGACCAATATCCAGGATCGCACGGGACTGACTGGGATTCCTCTAGGCGTCGGACTCACTATCAAACTCTTCATCCATGAGATCGCCTTCGTCAACATCTGGCCAAATCAACAAGCCAGGTGAGTACTATGAAAGTACTCGCAAGACAGTTCGGACATAAGATATAACAAATGTAAACATGAAGCATATGAACAGATTAACAAGTGCATTCAGACATAGAGACAATAATGCATGGGAAATAACAGAGAAGTCGGGCGGTAGTCCTCCCGAAATCCCAAAATAAATACTGGGTGCCAAACGAGGGTCTGAATGACTCCTCGAGAGGAAAATGCAAGAATAACAATGCCGCAGTCGGGCGTCAAGGCGACACCACATAAAGGGCTTATAATAGAAAATAAAAGGCAGTGCGTGCCACAGTCGGACGTCTGAGCGACATCACATAAAGGGCTTATATTGAAAGTAAAAGACAAACATGCCACAGTCGGACGTCTGAGCGACATCACATAAAGGGCTTATATTGAAAGTAAAAGACAAACATGCCACAGTCGGACGTCTGAGCGACATCACATAAAGGGCTTACATTCATAACTTAGTAGCTCATGAATTTTTAAATCATATCAAGAGAATAATCAGGCATGAGATAAACAACAGGGTTAGTCCATCCACAGGAATAACGTTCAGCCAAGTTTACTACTCACGCTCGCTTACCGGAAAGAAAAATATACCACGAGGTTATGACATAGACATGGATACGCTGATCACGTTACTTGACCATGGATACGATGACTCGGAAGGATTTGACTCTGCAGAGTTTGTACTTTAACCACAGCCAACGGATTTCAGTAGTCACGGGGACTAGTTCCGTTTACGGTGTTTTGGAAGAAACACGTCTAACCAGTACACACCCATTCAACATTCCGAAGCCAGGAATCACCCTCGGCAACGTTCAAGAAAAACCTTGAGACGGGGAGGCTACAACCTCGCGTAGCATGGGATCAAATTTCTATACGCGCGCTCTAAGGGGTGCCCCCCTCTCGGTCCCAACCGGAAACACCCATGCCCCCTGACCGGATGACTGGCTTTAATCCAGGGCCATGGAACCATCATCCCGGCCCCTCTGTTTGGTGTGTACACGGAAAGAGGTTACCAACTTACTAAACCGCATTCTGGCAGAAAACATGTGGTAGCACGGAAGGGGGAAGAACGATAACGTGACTCCGTCCACGTTAACGTCGGAATTAATCGGATGACGTAAGGCTGGCATGCTACAACAGTACCACCTTACTGCCCTTCATGTCACCACATGACTAGGCCATCTCTCATCAGAGATCACAGTAACTTTGGAACACACGGGTAGTTGCCTCACATGCAACGAGATACTCACCGATACTCATATGCCATGCACAACCTTTCACGCAAACATGCAAAACACCTATCATATCAAAGGTTCAAACATGCTTGCCTGGTTCGGAGAAGTCGGAGTCTAGCTCGGCGAAGTTCGCGGCTCCGTCACCTTCCCGGAACCTACGGTATAGCGAAAAATGCATACTAACGTGAAAACCAAAGTGTGCATAAAAGTTGTTCCATTTTTTTCAAATAAATCCCATAAAAAACTAGACAAAATTATAAGACTGTCAGAAAAAGAATCACTCAAAAATCACTTTTTATTAAAAAGTTATAAGGGTTTCTGTCCAGGGACTCATCTGTAATGAAACATAAAAGTTCCAGGGGCTTAACTGAGAAAACAGAAAACGGTTCGAATAGAAACGCGCCAGCCCACAGAGAAAACGTACTCTGCCCGAAGGCACCAACAGAAAACGCTTCGGGGGTGAAAGAAGAGAGGCTGACGTGGGGGGTCCACATGTCAGGTTTGAAAAACCTCGCCGGCGCCCGAAGGCTGCGGTGGTCGCCGGCGTCGAACCACGGCGAGTCAGGGAGATCGGAGTGTACCAAGAGTATCAGCGTGTCCTTCCGCGTCGGTGGGTGGTGGACTTGGGCGTCGGAGAGCACCACGTCGACGGCGACACTTTCTCTGGCGGACGGCGGCTCGGGCGATGGTGGGGAACTCCGGTGGTGTGCTGCAAACTTCGAATTGAAGCGCGGGTCAGAAGGAGGGATGCACTAGAGAGCTACTGGCAAGAGATGGGAGGTAGAGGTGCACGCACGGGAGCGAATCGAGCTGGATCCCGTGGCGGGTCGCGGCGGCCGGAGTTGAGGAAGGAGACTCCCTCGGGGCTCTTCCAGTGGCTAGGCAGGGTCTTGGTGGAGTGCAGAGGTGGTGTGGGTGCTAGCTGGAGCTCGGGGCCTCTATTTATAGGCGGCTCGAGGGGGTGGCCGTGAACGGAAAATCTCCGGCGAGCGATTACAGCGAGGCAGTGGCTTGGCAGAGGGTTTAGGTGGCCAGGCAGCACCAGTGAGAGTTACTGGTCCCGTTCCACTGCTAAACTCGGTCGGGCATGGCGTAATGGCGTCGGTCTTCGTCGGGGTCGCCGTACTGGCATGGAGGCGGCAGAGAGCGCGCTCCGCGCCTAGCGGTTCACGACGAGGGTGGCAGCGCGCACGGGGGAGTGGAAGACCACGCGGCGGCCTCCGGTGGCTTGGGCGGCGCTGGTCAGCGCCGTCTACGCTGTGCTTCTTCCTGGCGGCCGCAAAGCCGCCGCTGGCGTCGATCACGGGGCGGCGCACCTCCTCCTGCTCGTCGCCGACGCCCGCAAGCATCTAGGCGCTCATGCGGTGCAGAGGACAAGGGGGAGGGGACAGGAAACACGGCGACGCCGAGGCACTGGTGAGATTGGCAACGGACACTGAAGAAACGACAGTGGTTCAGACACTGTTAACTGAATTTGACTGAACATGACATTGACAGTGCTCTGAAGGTGTTCGATGAAATGATTTGGTGTGAAGAAATTTTTTCCTGGAGCTGGGACTTGGTGAGGTGACCTCTCAATGCACCCAGAGGCTGCCTGATTTTTCTCAAAATTTTTGGAGAAGGATTTGAATGAATTTCATCAAATCTGGCAAATCTGGTCCAAACTTGCAGCAAGTATAGTTTGAAAAATTTGAACTGGAGACTAGTGGATCTTCAAGGATCTTGGTTGAGGGTTCAAAGGACTAGGAAAGGAAAATGGTTTGGGGGCAAAAATCAAAGCAGAAAGAGTAGTTCCTTTGTAAACCTCCAAGGATCAAGATATAAGGCAGAAATTGTTTTTGATAAGAAATAAATGGAAATAATTATATGGAGAGGTTCAACTTGCTGGATTTGAAGCATATCATGATCCAAAGATGGGGAAAGGGTTTGTGTAAGGGGATTTGCACATAGGTCATGGCAAGAGAGATTTGTTGAAAGTGGAAAAAGATCATTCCAAAAGCTATAGGGCTTTTCAAAGGAATTTTCAAAGTACATTTTTCCAAGAGAAAAACATTTTGGTTTGAGTCCAAATAAAAGAGGAAAGCCTCCAAGACCAAAATCAAGTTTTGAGTGAATCTGAAAATGAAGCACTAGTCATAAAAGAAAATATTTTGAGAGGGAGAGTTCTTTTAGAAGAAAAATTTAAATCACCTCCCTCAAATCAAGGAAAAGTTTTGAAAAAGCCAAATAAAATTTTGGGTGTCACAGGTATAATCTATCTATAGCTGATAGTAGATGGGTAAGTCATATTCATTGTGTCCCTAAGAAGGGAGGTATTACTTTTGTTCCTAATAATAAGAATGAACTCATTCCATAAAGAATTGTTATAGGTTATAGAATGGTAATTGCTTTCAGGAAATTAAATAAAGCTACTAGAAAAGATCATTACCCTTTGCCTTTTATTGATCAAATGCTTGAAAGATTATCTAAGCACACACACTTTTGCTTCCTTGATGGATATTCTGGCTTTTCACAAATACCTGTTTCTCAACCTGATCAAGAAAAGACCACTTTTACTTGTCCTTTTGGAACTTATGCTTATAGACATATGCCTTTTGGTTTATGTAATGCACCTGCTACCTTTCAAAGATGCATGATGGCTATATTCTCTGACTTTTGTGAAAAGATTGTTGAGGTTTTCATGGATGACTTTTCTGTTTATGGGAAGTCTTTTGATGATTGTTTAAGCAATCTTGATCGAGTTTTGCAGAGATGTGAACAAACAAATATTGTCTTGAATTGGGAGAAGTGCCACTTTATGGTTAATGAAGGCATTGTCTTGGGTCATAAAATTTCTGGAAGAGGTATTGAAGTGGACCAAGCTAAAGTTGATGCAATTGAGAAAATGCCATGTCCTAAGGACATAAAAGGTATTCGTAGTTTCATAGGTCATACTGGTTTCTATAGGAGGTTTATTAAAGACTTCTCTAAAATTTCTAGGCCTCTCACTAATCTTTTGCAAAAGGATATTCCTTTTGTTTTTGATGATGATTGTTTAGAAGCCTTTGAAACACTCAAGAAAGCTTTAATCTCTACACCTATTGTTCAACCACCCGATTGGAACTTGCCTTTTGAAATTATGTGTGATGCTAGTGATTATGTTGTTGGTGTTGTTCTAGGACAAAGCATTGATAAGAAATTGAATGTTATTCATTATGCTAGTAAAACTCTAGACAGTGCTCAAAGAAATTATGCTACTACTGAAAAAGAATTTTAGCAGTGGTGTTTTCTTGTGATAAGTTTAGACCTTATATTGTTGATTCCAAAGTAACTGTTCACACAGACCATGCTACTATTAAATATCTTATGGAAAAGAAAGATGCTAAACCTAGACTTATTCGTTGGGTTCTCTTGTTACAAGAATTTGATTTGCATATTATTGATAGAAAAGGAGCAGAGAACCCCGTAGCTGATAACTTGTCTAGGCTTGAAAATGTGTTTGATGACCCACTACCTATTGATGATAGTTTTCCTGATGAGCAGTTAGCTGCAATAAATGTTGCTAATAGTACTCCTTGGTATGCTGACTATGCTAATTACATTGTTGCTAAATATTTGCCACCTAGCATTACTTATCAACAAAAGAAAAAAAATTCTTCTATGTTTTAAGACATTACTTTTGGGATGACCCACATCTCTATAAAGGAGTAGATGGTATTATTAGACATTGTGTACCTGAGCATGAACATGGACAAATCCTACGGAAATGTCACTCCGAACCGTATGGAGGGCATCATGCTGGAGATATAACTGCTCATAAGGTATTGCAATCTGGATTTTATTGGCCTACTCTCTTCAAGGATGCTCGTAAGTATGTCTCATCTTGTGATGAATGCCAAAGAATAGGTAATATTGGTAAGCGTCGAGAAAGGCCTATGAATTATTCACTTGCTATTGAACCATTTGATGTTTGGGGATTTTATTACATGGGACCTTTTCCTTCCTCTAATGGGTATACACATATTTTGGTTGTTGTTGATTATGTTACTAAATGGGTAGAAGCTATTCCAACTAGTAGTGCTGATCACAATACCTCTATTAAATGCTTAAGGAAGTTATTTTCCCAAGGTTTGGAGTCCCTAGATATTTAATGACCGATGGTGGTTCATACTTTATTCATGGTGCTTTTCGTAAGATGCTCGCTAAGTATGATGTTAACCATAGAATTGCATCACCTTATCATCCTCAGTCTAGTGGTCAAGTTGAGCTTAGCAATAGAGAAATAAAAGTAATTTGTAAAAGACTGTTAATAGGTCCAGGAAGAATTGGTCTAAGAAATTAGATGATGCACTTTGGGCTTATAGAATAGCATATAAAAAATCCTATGGGCATGTCTCCTTATAAAATGGTTTATGGAAAAGCTTGTCATTTGCCTCTTGAGTTAGAACATAAAGCATACTGGGCAGTGAAAGAGCTCAACTATGATTTCAAACTTGCTGGTGAAAAGAGGCTATTTGATATTATCTCATTAGATGAATGGAGAACCCAAGCTTATGAAAATGCAAAAAATTTCAAAGAAAAGGTTGAAAGATGGCACGACAAAAGAATCCAAAAGCGTGAGTTTAAAGTCGGAGAATATGTTCTTTTGTACAACTCATTTTAGATTCTTTGCAGGAAAGCTCCTCTCAAAATGCGAAGGCCCATATGTGATCGAGGAGGTTTACTGGTCTGGAGCCATCAAAATAAATAATTCTGAAGGTACTAACCCGAAGGTTGTCAATGGGCAACGAATAAAGCATTATATCTCAGGTACGCATATTAATGTTGAAAGCAATATTATCCAAACTTTGACACCGGAAGAACACATAAAAGAGTCCTTCCGGAACACTCCAGAATCATCAAAATAAGGAGGTACGTGATACGGTAAGTAAACGGACTCCGAAAAATCCGCAATTTTTTTTTTCAGTTTTGGAATAGTTTAAAATTTTGGAAATAAAGAAACTTCCAGGAAGCGTCCCCTGGTGGGTAAAACACACCAGGGCGCGCCAGGCATGCCTGGCGCGCCCAGGTGGGTTGTGCCCACCTGGGACACCTTCCGGACTTCGTTTTCCTACCTCTTACTTGTCACCCAAGATAAAAAAATCTATATATACTTCCCGAACTTGTTAACCATCGTATCATGAAGAAATCCTCTGTTCTCTTTTTCCCTTGTGTTTTCTATCAGATCCCATCTACCATGGCTGCTTCAAGCTCCTCCAAGGACAAGTTCTTCAAGAACGTCATCAACCCATATCTGCAGGAGGTGGTGCAGCACCCTTAGGTCATTGAGATGCATGAGGGGCTGCTTCACCTTCGCGATGTGCCCTGTCCTAAGGGGACGGGAACCATGGAGGCCAGACTTGAAGCTATGGAGCAAGATGTCTTCCGGTGCAAGGGGATGGAGGAGCGTTGACTCCATGCCAATCACCTAATGATCACGGACCTCTCCTGTGATCTCAAGGTGGATGGCAAGCCCATGAAGGACATCGTCTTCACCTTCAACGAGAAAATCAACTTCCTCCAAAGCCAGATCCATGACCTCCAGAACCAAGTCTTTGAATATGAGGCGAGGTTTAAAGGTATGAGTTTGGCTGCTAGTTGCAGGACCCATGAGACTCACTCCTCCTCTTTTGATAGTGGACCGCTGCCATGGAAATCCGAGGACAAGATCTCTTCTTCTTCACCACCACCAAAGGAGAATTGAGTATTGGGTATGGGCACTCCCCTTGGCTTCCGCCAAGCTTTGGGGAGGTGCCCCAGTATCGTATCACCCCACTATCTTTCTGCTTTTACTTATCTTAGTTCGATCCTTTTGCTTTAGATGAAATAAAGTTTAGTTCGATCCTTTCTTTGTGAGTTTGCTTAGTGATCTATCATTGTAATCCTGTGCAAGTTATATAATAAAATTAGTTTGAGTATTTACTTTGTTTACTTTCATGTTGCAAATAAAGAAAAGAAAAAAAGAGAAAGAAAGCGAATAAAATAAAGGAAATAAATCAATAAGATCATATACTAATCCTATGGTAGGTGATAGCACCACATAAGGAAAAGTATAAGTAAGAAAATTTTATTAGAGATTAACAAACATAGCATTAGTCAGTGATTGAAAGGATCGAGAAGAGGTTTCTAGAGGGGGGTGAATAGACCCTTAGCAAGAAAAGTGGTAGTTTTTAATTTCTTTAAGTTGAAGTGGAGTTTTAGCACATGTTTAAACATTCACAATGCATATCAAGCAAGCATGATAAGAGTATATGAGCAGCGGAAAGTAAAGCATGCAAATTGCAAGAATGTAAAGGGATGGGATTGGAGTGTGCAAACGCAATTGGAGACTCGGAGATTTTTTATCCGTGGTTCTGATACGTGGTGCTATCGTACATCCACGTTGATGGAGACTTCAACCCACGAAGGGTAACGGTTGCATGAGTCCACGAAGGGCTCCACCCACGAAGGGTCCACGAAGAAGCAACCTTGTCTATCCCACCATGGTCGTCGCCCACGAAGGACTTGCCTCACTAGGGTAGATCTTCACGAAGTAGGCGATCTCCTTGCCCTTACAAACTCCTTGGTTCAACTCCACAATCTGGACAGAGGCTCCCAACTGACACCTAACCAATCTAGGAGACACCACTCTCCAAAAGGTAATAGATGGTGTGTTTATGATGAACTCCTTGCTCTTGTGCTTCAAACGATGGTCTCCCCAACACTCAACTCTCTCTCATAGGATTGGATTTGGTAGAAAGATGATTTGAGTGGAAAGCAACTTGGAGAAGGCTGGAGATCAAGATTCATGTGGTTGGAATGGAATATCTTGACCTCAACACAAGTGTAGGTGGTTCTCTCTCAGAAAATGTATGTTGGAAGTGTAGGCATGTTCTGATGGCTCTCTTCATGAATGAAGAGTGGGTGGAGGGGCATGTATAGCCTCCACACAAAATCTAACCGTTACACACAAATCACCAAACTCGGTGGGACTGAACTATAAAACTCGGTCGGACCGATTTGGTTCATAATGTGACCGTTAGGATTTTCGGTGGGACCGACATGTCAACTCGGTGGGACCGATTTCATTAGGGTTAGGGCATAACTAATCTTGGTGAGACCGATTACACAAACTCGGTGGGACCGATTTTGGTAATAAGCTAACCAGAGAGTTGGTCAGGCAAACTCGGTGGGACCGATTCGCTCATCTCGGTTGGACCGAAACGTTACGAAAGGGAGACAGAAAGTTTGCATTGCGAACTCGGTGGGACCGATCGCATATCTCGGTGAGACCGAGATTATTGCAATAGGCAATAGAGAGTTTGCAATCCCATCTCGGTGATACCGAGATCCCTATCGGTGAGACCGATTTGATTAGGGTTTCTGGCAGTGGCTATGTCAAGAGAACTCTGTGGCGCCGGATAGAAAGTTTCGGTGGGGCCGAGTTTGACTTTTGGTTTGGGACATATGTGGACGTGAGAAAATGGTTGAGGGCTTTGGAGCATATCACTAAGCACTTTGAGCAAGCAAGCCATTAAGCAACACCTCATCCCCTCTTAATAGTATTGGCTTTCCTATGGACTCAATGTGATCTTGGATCACTAAAAAGAAAAAATGTAGAGTCCTAAGCTTTGAGCTTGATCCAATCCTTTGTCCTTATCATCTCGAAGGGGTTCCACATCCTCTAGTCCATGTCACTCCATTGTTGAACTTATCTGAAGCATACTAAATGAAAGCATTAGTGCAACAAGAGATATGTTGACATTAATTACCAATTCACCCAGGGAGCATTTGTGCTTTCAATCTCCCCCTTTTTGTTAATTGATGACAACATACATCAAAGCTTTAGATAAAGATATAGAGAATAACAAGTAAAGCTTTGGAAAGACATGTAACATGCATAGGCTCCCCCTACATGTATGCAATCAAGTAAATATGGAATATAGGAGCATGTGAATGCATAAGCATGACAGAGTAAGCAATGTGTTAGATGTATCTTGGCTATATGCATCAGAGCAAATGATGTGAGTATAGGAAATGTACCTTCATGCTCATGGGTCCTTCTTGCAAACAGTATGTACATCAGCAAGAAATCCTCATGCACATGACTATGATGCATATACTTACCTTGTGGTCTTGAGTTGGCTTAGGAAGGAATGAACCTGAGTAAACAAGGTTAGATAACACAGATACATCTACTAGCCAGAGCAAACAAAAGAAACCACAAGAGTACCAAGACTGGGATGACATGTAGAGAGTGAGTACTGAGTACTCTATTGGATATAGGCATGTCCCCAAAGGTAAAGATATGCAATGAATTCAAAGATTTCCTTCCCTTAGATGTCTTGCTCCCCCTGGATCTGGCATGGGATACTGGGAGAAGATAGGGAACAGAAAATCAGAGCAAAGAAAATCAGAGCAAATGCAAACAACCAAATATGAACCTGTCTTTCCCCTCTTAAATACATGTGACTTCTCTCCTCTTGAACACCAAGCATCTGGGGCCTTTGATGTGGTTCCTCTTTCTCCCTGTTGAAGAACTCTCTCCCCCTTTCAAAGTGATTAAGATTTGATGTGATCTCTCTCCCCCTTTGACATCAATTTCCAAGAAGGGATCTTCTAGAGTGAGAGTCAAAATAGGTTTGGTCCTTGAGACACATAGCAAAGCAGCATAGAGAAGATGATGCTGGTAGAGGACAAAAATCATCGAGTGGAGCTGGAGCAAAAATGCACGATCAAGTGGCAAGTTGTCTTTTCTGCAGTGAAATCGGTGGCACCGAGTTGTGTGCTTCGGTTGCACCAAAAGGATTCGGTTGGACCGAAAGCAACAGACTGGTGGGACCAAGTTCATCATAGAGAAAACACTTGTCACCTCAGGTCACTAGGCAAATAAGATCTCACAAGGATTTGCAAGGAATTAACTGAAGAATTTGCAATGAATTGGATGCAGGGAATGCACAACAAAAATAAAAAGAAAGGAAGTCTAGATGAAGTTTTTTTGTATGAAAGGGGAAACAAATATGCATGAGACAAATGAAAGAGCACGGAGAAACACAAGAGAACTTCATCTAAAATTGGTCGGCGACAAAGTCACCTATGTTAGAGTATATTGATTTAGGAGTCAAGTGAGGGCACTTGATCATAGGTCATACTCATCGTTTAAGCTCAAAATGGGGTTACCATTTTTTGTTTAAGCATCTTGATGTATTCACATCTTGTTGAGTTGCTTTGACCGATTACTTGGAGTAAAGCTTCTCCAAGATGGAATAACATACCTTGGGTGGTGGTGTTGATCTTGATCATGTAGTTGAACTTGTGTGGGTTGCTCAAGGTTGATGTAGCTCATCAAGAGTTGGGAGCACCACTTGGAATTTGAGTTCATCTACCTACATGGATTAGTTTTGCAAGGAAGAGCACTTGTGTATCCAAAATGACAATCATAAAACTTAATATATAATTTGTCAAAGGATATGTTTGAAGAGTTTCATGCTTCCTTGTTTTCAACCACCATTGTGTATAGACTTGGTGATGTAGAGATTGCTCAAGATGTGAGTGAGTTGCAATCTCATGGATTTAGATTCATCCAAGTACCTACAAGGGTTAGATAGCATGCAAGGGTGCAAGTATATCCAAGACATATAAATAGCATCATGAAAGAAATATCAAGGATTAGTCAAAGGCTCATGCCTTGCATGTATCCAAATGGAGTTCCTACTCCAAGTCTGAAGCATCAATGATGTTCAATTCTCCTCTCAAATGGCAAAAAACTTTCTCATCAAGCGGTTTGGTTAATATATCTGCCAATTGCTTATCGGTACGAACATGCTTAAGATCAATGTCCCCTTTAGCAACATGATCTCGAATAAAATGATGACGAACTTCAATATGCTTGGTTCGAGAATGTTGCACGGGATTGTGAGCAATCTTAATAGCACTCTCATTGTCACAAAGCAATGGAACATGTTTCACATATATCCCATAATCTTTAAGAGCTTGGGTCATCCAAAGTAATTGAGCACAACATGAACCAACGACAATGTATTCTGCTTCGGCGGTGGATGAGGATACTGAGTTTTGTTTCTTGGAGGACCAAGACACAAGAGATCTACCAAGAAATTGACAAGTACCCGAAGTGGACTTTCTATCAACCTTGTCTACGGCATAGTCCGAATCGGATTAGCCGACAAGATCGAAAGAAGACCTCTTAGGATACCAAATGCCAAAATTTGGTGTATGTATTAAGTATCTCACTATCCTTTTCACAGCCTTAAGATGACATTCTTTAGGGGCCGCTTGATATCGTGCACACATGCACACACTTAGCATAATATCGGGACGAGAGGCACATAGATATAACAATGAACCAATCATAGAGCGGTAAACTTTTTGATCAATCGGTTCACCATCTTTGGTCAAATCAAGATGTCCACTAGTAGGCATGGGTGTATTCGTACCTTTGCATTCTTGCATATTGAACTTCTTGAATAAGTCCTTGGTGTACTTTGTTTGAGAAACAAAGGTACCTTCCTTAGTTTGCTTGATTTGCAAACCAAGAAAGAATTTGAGTTCACTCATCATAGACATCTCAAACTTCTGCGACATTAGCTTTCCAAACTTCTCACTAAAATGAGGGTTAGTCAAACCAAATATAATATCATCAACATAAATTTGGCACACAAATAGTTCTCCATTAACCCTTTTAGTAAAAAGGGTAGAATCTATTTTTCCAATTTCAAAGCCTTTTTCAATAAGGAACTTGGTCAAGCATTTATACCACGCTCTAGGAGCTTGTTTGAGACCATAAAGAGCTTTGTGAAGTTTGTAAACATGATTAGGTTTCTTAGGATTGACAAAGCCGGGAGGTTGCTTAACATAAACTTCCTCCTCAATCTCACAATTTAGAAAAGCACTTTTAATGTCCATTTTGTACAAGGTGATATCATGGTGATTAGCATAAGCAAGTAAGATGCGAATGGACTCAAGTCTAGCAACGGGGGCATATGTCTCACCATAGTCCATACCTTCAACTTGAGTCTAGCCTTGGGCGACGAGACGTGCTTTGTTGTGAACTACTTGTCCATCTTCATCTTGCTTGTTGCGAAACACCCATTTGGTACCAATGATGTTGTGGTTGTTGTCGGGCTCCTCGACCAATGTCCACACTTGGTTTCTCTCAAACACTACAAGAAATATGTCAACTTGCGACCATCACTATTGGTCACTGAAAGGTCATTGTTTTTCATTTGCGACCTTTTTGTGACAAAAAACAGAAGGTCAAAAGCTGGCGGTCGTAAACTGAAATTAACGACCTTCTTCGTGATATGTAAAAGGTTGTTGGTTCTTTGACCAAATTTTTGGTCACTAGCAGCCTCCCCAGGCCACGTAGGATCCAGCGTGGCAAGCTGGCGTGGATAAGAATCAGCCCGGTCCAATTGGGTGTCTATATGGGCCGAGCCCATTAATTTAGCCTTTTTAATATATATTTTTTCTGTTAATTTTCGCTAGCTACATGGGCCTGGCCCAGTAATTCGGCCTCTTTTATTTCTCTGAAATTTGACATTCAATTTCTTGTTGGGCCACGCCCTTTTGCAGTCTAGTATTTTTTTGGCCCAAGGCCTTTTACAGTCCTTTTTTTTTTGCCTCGGCCTTTTACAATTGAGTTTTTTTGGCACTCAGCCATTGTATTTTAATTTAGGACTCTACATTTTCAGTCAATTTCCAGTTCAAATATAGGCTATAAATGCAGAATATTTCTCAATACAGCCAAACTTGGTACATTACAATAATAGTACATAGTATCCAGTTTTCTAATACACAAAAGATCAAACAATAACAAGCTCCAATGAGGTACTCTTTGCTGGGTGCGGATTCTAAGTTCTTCATCATGGGACTTGTTGCAGGAGTCAGCACTTCAATGAACAAAGGACATCTACAGATTATAAACAGAACAATTAGGAACAAAATAAAAACAGAACATTATGCATTTGGTGCGAAAATGGTTAGAGAAAAGAGGAGCTTCAGCAACAGAGCAAACCAAATCAAATAGAACACAAACCGACATTTGCAAACGAATATTTTTGTTTAACTCATTTACTGTTGCTCCCTTAATTTTTAGGATTGTATATTCTGAATCTACTAGTACTAGATACCTACTGATTAGAAAATAAAGCTGAGTTATACTAGTAGTGGTGTTGCTCAATTGCCACTGTTCTTATCATATTTACTCCATAACAACTAACATGAACATGCCAATTGATTAAAACCTAAGCCGTGTAAATTTCAGGACAGCAACCAAACTTAAGCCATGATGATAGACAGTGAGAAAATCAACTAAACTTCAAAGGAGTGCTAACCAAGAACCCTTTAATTAACCCTAGCATTTCATCAACACCCCCAACCAAACAGGAGCATGAGCAGGACAATACCTACTACCCAGTATAACAGCAAAATGGCGTAATCATACAACTTGTAAGAGATGGACTCAGGGATGGTAAGGAAACATCAGATGAGGGGAGGGGAGGGTGCAGACGCTTGTACTCATTGCCAAGCTGAACGATCAGCTTCACTATGACAGGTTTGAGGACCCCTGTCGCCACGCTGACGAGAGCCACCTCCATGGTCATGCTAGCTCAGAGCTCAGCCAGTCAACCGTGCGTAGAGCCGTGGAGGTCAGGTTGTTGAATGCACTGACAGTAAATAGCTAGCTCCAAATTGACAACCTGATAAGAGGATTGGTTAGTACACTGAAAATAGTAAATAGCCAGCTCCAAAGTTAAGGTACTGGAAGAAAACATTATTAGAAGCACAACTAATGATTCATCAAGCAAAAGGAAACATTTCAAAGATACCAGCTGGGCGTCAAATCTAGCAGAAGGAAACATTTCAAAAATACAAGCTGGGTGTCAAATTTGAATGAGGCGATGTAAGTATATCTAGAACCAGAATGGCAGACGCCAGTGAATGGTGGATGCCAAACATAAAGACACATTGGAATATATTTCTATTTTGACCATAAATAGGCATGAATAATAAGCTCTACAGGCACTCCCCAAGATAAGTACACGCAGTAGGTTTTATGTTATAGTTATCTACAATACAGTTATCGGTTTGCAACATACTATTTATATCTAGAACCAGAATAGTCACTTGAGTAGGGATGCAACTTTGTGCCGCTCAGAGTACCCTCTCAACCTCCTTAGTTTATCCAAATAAACTAAATTTTTAAAAGTTATGTGACTTCTGAAAATTCAGTTCATTTAGTTGAACTAAAGAGGGTCACAGAATACCCTAAAGGGTGCCCATTTGCACTCCTACACTCGAACACACACACACACACACACACTATGGATACTTTTAGATTCACATGCACATTCAGTAAATTCAGTGAAATTCAGTAAACATGGAGTACAGAAGAGAGGTTCAGACTTCAGACCCAGGCTGTAGGCGCTGGTGACAGAGATGATCCAGGCTGTAGGACTTGGAGATGAGCTGCAGCAGTGGAGAAAACTTGTAGCCGCCGCTGCTGCTGCCAGGTAAGCAGGCACGACCCACTGGATAGCCTAGCCGTGGTGTCACAGTAGCAGCAGCAGGTGTTCAATTAGTCAAGCAGCAAGCCACATGATTTGTGCTCTTTTAAAACTTTCTGCTCCGCCTACCTGAACACACATCACCATTTATGATAACATAAGCAAAGCATGATAGAAAGTAACCAACCAATTGAAAAGAACATATACATTGATTTTCTTCAAATTCAAAACTATGCCTTCTAAGCTTGGTAGCTCTTCCTAATCAAAATTCTTGATGACATCTCAATGCACAAAAAGGTTGCAGTTAATAACTTCTTATTTATCATGTATTGTCCAAAGTTACATGATGAAAGACATAAATGAGCAGGACTGTAATTTGTAATCCTCGGTTCATTTAGCCAAACTTCAATCCAGTATACTTTGTTCCATTGATAGCTAAGGCATTTTTTAAGAATCCTAACTGACCCTCAATCATCCATTGTACGATGGCATGAAACAGGGCATGGATAGCAGAGGAAGGAGAGGAGCGGCAGTAGCTCACTGTGGTGGTTTGTGTGACCGATGTTGAACAGGACCGCCTCCTCTCCATGGCTTGCAACCACCACGCACCTTTCCTGGCTGGTATGATAAAGTGAATCCCTTCTACTCTGCTATAGGGATGATGTAACATCCCACATTTTTCAATTTGGAATGTTATACATAGATCATCATTGCATATCATTTTTTGTTGCATTTTGAAAAATCCTCGATAATCCTAAGCAACTCAAGGACCCTCGGAGAGAGTTGGGGATTTCTCGAATTTTCAAATTTGATTTTTCAAACGAGGATTGTGGTTTTAATTATTTTTCTCTCCGGAAAAAATATTTCATTTTAAATAAACGAGAGGAGAAAATATGACTTCTCCAAAACAAATGAAATACTGGAGGAAAAATGTTAAAAACATTATTTGGAATTTATTTGGATTTTATTTGCAATTTTTATTGCATTAAAAATATTGCATGTTTTCAAAATATTTAGTTTTGATTTTAAAAATGTTCACCCTGTTCTAGATTTTCTAACTAGGCGGGGAAAATTTATTTCATATTTTTCTGATTTTTATTTATTTTTCTACGTATTATTTTCCGCGGAACTTATTTAAAAAAAACAAAACCGCCCGCGCGCCGACTGGGCCAAAGGCCCAGCCGACGGCCCGCCTCGCGCCTTCCTCTTCCCGCACGGGAGCTCGCCGCCGGAGTCCGTCCCGGGCACGAGACCCGCCGCCGCCTCGGGTGCCCCCTTGCCCAAGCCGCCGCACACCCCCCCTCCTTAAATACCGCCCCCCTCTCTTTCCTCACCTCGAGCCGCCGCCGGAGCCCCTCATCGCCGCCGCCGCAACACGCCCCGCCGCCGCCGGGAGCCGCCGGAGCCGCCGCCCCGCACCCCGCCGCCAAGCCCCGCCCCCGCCGGAGCCCCTCGCCGGAGCCCGCCGTCGAGGTACCGCCGCTGCCCCGATTCCCGTCGTTGCCGGTTTTCTGTAAAAAAAACCCTTCGTTAAAAAAACCCCTAGATCGTTTTTTTCGGTTTTATTATTTTACGAGCGTTCACCAAACCGTTTGTTTTAACGAACGCGTTTGTCGGTTTTTCTCTGTTAACGAACGTCCGTTTTTCTTTTTCGTCGGATTTTTTTCTGCGATTTTCTCAGATTCGATTTCTGATCGAATCTTCGATTCTGTTTAACTTCTCGCTCGTTTATCGAAATCAGGCGATTCAAGCGCCTAGAGTTTCGTCTCGAAATTCTCTTTCCGTTTAACCTACTCAAACAAGTTTTTGCTACAGTAAAATTTGACCTAGATCCAGATTAGCAAACGAAGTTTCTTTCTTTCGTCATTTGACTTTCGTTGCTTCTTTCCAGTTGATTCTTTTTGCAAACCGGAGTTCTTAAGTTGAACTTTCTGGTTGGATCTTTCATTCGATTTTTACCTGTGCATTAGTTGAGTACTGAATGTATGCTTGTTTGTTTGCGATAGAGTACCCGGAGTGTGCCGCTTGTTACTTCGAATCGCTAGGTTTTGCGGATCATCAGCAAGGCAAGTAACACTTTGATCATACCCCGTTCATACCCAGTTTTATTGCATTAGATCTGTTTTCCCCAAACACATTGCATGATTAGGATCTAATTAAACTGTGGGTACTGGGAAGTAGTTGAGGTAGAACCTATTACCTGTTTTACATTAGCAAACCCTTGGGAGTTACTTCTACGTTGCTTTTCTTATTGCCATGCTATGCTCGTAGACGTGGATTGGGTTTGAGAGATATTCATGGCAGATGTGAGATTGTTAATAATGGATCAACTTAAGGTGGCAACTAAAACTCACATCTGGGTGGATTGAGGCACCTGGAGAACCCAGTGTTGTCTGTATGTATAAGGTCCGCCACCCAGGCTCAAAGGGATCATAAGATTATTCATGCTAGAAACTTTCGTGTGCAGCCACAAGCTATTATGGGCTCTAGCATAGCTGAGTAGGTTACAGGATCTCTTGAAGAGGTGGACTAGCAGATGTAGGGGAAAGTAGGTGTACCGGTCCATCCAGAGTAAAGAGTGATTGTTTCTGAAAGACCGTGTCTCGGTCATCCGTTTCTCAAACATCATGCAGTGCGAGAATCAAGCGGAGGCGATCGAGTCTTGTGGGGAAAAGTGCGCAAACCTCTGCAGAGTGTACAAACTAATCATGGTTAGCCGTGTCCCCGGTTATGGACAACTTGAGCATCTAGTATCTGGATTATCATTTGAATCTCATCACCGTGATACTTAATTAATTTTGTTGGGTTAATGATGATACTTAATTGGGATTGAGTTGGAGGTACCTTCTCAATGTTTCAACCACCATGATAGTTAAATAAAATTTATTCCTTTTGAAGTAGGATAAAATTGGCTTTTCGCAAAACTGTAACCATAGAGCTTTCCACCAGCCATAAATGCATATAGTATAGCATAATTATTGTTCATTGTTCTCTATGTGTTACATTGCCAGCATATTCTATGTGCTGACCCGTTTTCGGGCTGCAACGTTTCATGTTGCAGACTTTTCAGACGACGAGTAAGGTGCCTTAGGTCGTGGTCTTATACTCAGTGATGCCGCTGGAGTTGATGGACTCACTTATCTTCCAAGTCTTCCGCTGTTATCGTTGTTAGATGGCCTTAAGCCATGTTTATCATACTTAATCTCTTCGGAGATATTCGATGTAATAAGTGTGTGATTGCTACTCTGTTATAAATCCTCCATTTGTACTGTGCGTGTCAGCATTACTGATCCAGGGATGACACTGGTGCACAGCAGCACAGGCCATTTGAGGTCTGGTCGCTACAGATGAAAACTTCCCCTGCATAAGGACGGGAGAAATATGAATCAACTACACATACCTAGATGAACAGAATCAACATCACTTGCATCTCAAAACTATGTTACTACCTCAGAAACATCAAATAACCCATTTGGCCGAGTGGGAGAAGGGGTTACCTTGAGGAAGTCGGCCATGGTGTGACTGGGAGGGCCAGGCCTCCCGGCGTGGCTGTGGGGAGGTCAGACGGACGGCGACCGCGGCGAAAGGTGAGCGGGTTGGCAACATAGTAGAAGCCCGTGACGCAGCCGCAGAGGCAGACGAGGCCGCGCGATGAGGCGCGGATCCAGCTCGACGACGGCGCGGATCCGGAAGGCCCGCTGTGGCCGTGGAGGCTCGACGAGGCGCGGATCCAGCTCGACGAGGCGCGGATCCAGCACCATGGGAGAGAGGGAGAGGTACGGCTCGATCTTTGTCGGTGGTCAGAGAGCGACACGGAGATCGCGGAGGCGAGGGAGGAGGCGGTGGTGGCGATGAGGTGGTCGCGGAGCGGGTGGTCGGTGGGGAAGGTGAGGAGCGAGGCGATGAGGAGCGGCTTGAGGTGGGATCTGGCGCCGTAGGTGGCGGCGGCGGTCCGACGGGAGGGGTTAGGGTTTGGGCTGTGGGTCGTGGGGGGAGGAGTGGTGCGCGGGGGATAGGGGGAGAGGGGGGAGGAGTGGTATGCGGTGGGTGAGTGGTGTGTGGGGGAGCGGGAGGCATTCGGCCACTGACAGGTGGGCCCATGAGGAATTAGGCCCACATGTCAGTGCCCTCAACGACATGTGGTGTACATGAGGGGAGCTGCTTTCGGGTGGGTGTGGGTGGGGGAGAGGGTGAGGGGTGTGGGCCGTTGGATCTGGCAGTATCCGACGGTCTCTAATGCTTGATCTGCGTGACATGCCTATAGACCAATCAGAACGAAGTGCAGGCTTTGATGACGTTATGACCATCTAAAATGGTCATAATTGATTAACAATATGCGCTACCAACGCAGCACCATGGCGGCCGGCGAAGCTCCATTGCAGCGTGAGCTCCAATGCAGCACCACGACGCTCGGTGGTAAGTTTTCTTCTCTTTTTATGACAATGTTTGTTAAGTTTCCAAATAATTAGTAGTGTTATTCCTCGAATAACAAAAAAACAATTTTCCATTTTTGGAGTGCCCAAAATGAGTTTTTTTGTGAAGGACCTACCATATATTTGTTGCAAAATTGGACCAAATCAATTTTCTAGAATATTAGGCATATTTAATGCATAATTGACCAAATAGCTGGGTGTCAAAAGATTTGATCCACCTCTCGTGAAAAAGACAAATTTTAGTCGATTCAGCAGGAAGCGGGTCAAGTTTGAACTGCAGCTGCCTCATAGTTTGCTATTGATTTTTTCCAAAAATAATTTCTAGGTACATAAGTATCTATTTAATCAGAGAAACACCAAAAGTATTCCAAGATTCAACCACTATCTAGGAACGGTCATGCCCGCCGTTTTGACCGCATTTTGAAACGGGCATGAAAAATAAATAAAAAATAAAAAAATTGGAAAACCTTCGCATTGTGTCATTATATGTGGCCAAGTTACCAGCAAAAATAATAAATTTGTAATATGGCAATTATTTTAAAAAAGTGTTCTCACAAACGAGCTATCATGTGTGGAGATCAATGGCTTTCAAGCCAAATGATCAATCTTATGGCCACATTCATGGCATAGTTTGTTCAAATGATCTCATATTGTGCACAAGGGTGCATATTGGAATGGCAAACAATGTTGCCTGATACGTCTCCAACGTATCCATAATTTTTTATTGTTCCATGCTATTATATTATCTGTTTTGGATGTTTATGGGCTTTATTAAACACTTTTATATTATTTTTGGGACTAACCTATTGACCTAGAGCCCAGTGCCAGTTCCTGGGTTTTTTCTTGTTTCAGTGTTTCGAAGAAAAGGAATATCAAACGGAGTCGAAACGGAATGAAACCTTCTGGAGAAGTTATTTTTGGAAGGAAAGCAACCCGGGAGACTTGGAGTCCACGTCAAGAAAGCAACAAGGAAGGCACGAGGCAGGGGGCGCGCCCTCCACCCTTGTGGGCCCCTCGTGGCTCCCCTGACGTACTTCTTACACCTATATATACCAATATACCCTAAAAACTTTGGGGAACAGAATAGATCGGGATTTCCGCCACCGCAAGCCTCTGTAGCCACAAAAAACCAATCGGGGCCCTGTTCCGGCACCCTGCTGGAGGGGGGATCCCTCACAGGTGGTCATCTTCATCATCCCGGCGCTCTCCATGATGAGGAGGGAGTAGTTCACCCTTGGGGCTGAGGGTATGTACCAGTAGCTATGTGTTTGATCTCTCTCTCTCGTGTTCTTGATTTGGCACGATCTTGATGTATCGCGAGCTTTGCTATTATAGTTGGATCTTATGTTTCTTCTCCCCCTCTACTCTCTTGTAATGGATTGAGTTTCCCCTTTGAAGTGATCTTATCGGATTGAGTCTTTTAATGATTTGAGAACACTTGATGTATGTCTTGTGTGGGATACCCGTGGTGACAATGGGGTATTCTATTGATCCACTTGATGTATGTTTTGGTGATCAACTTGCGGGTTCCGCCCATGAACCTATGCATAGGGGTTGGCACACGTTTTCCTCTTGATTCTTCGATAGAAACTTTGGGGCACTCTTTGAGGTTCTATGTGTTGGTTGAATAGATGAATCTGAGATTGTGTGATGCATATCGTATAATCATACCCACGGATACTTGAGGTGACATTGGAGTATCTAGGTGACATTAGGGTTTTGGTTGATGTGTGTCTTAAGGTGTTATTTTACTATGAACTCTAGGGCTGTTTATGACACTTATAGGAATAGCCCAATGGATTGATCGGAAAGAATAACTTTGAGGTGCTTTCGTACCCTACCATAATCTCTTTGTTTGTTCTCCGCTATTAGTGACTTTGAAGTGACTCTTTGTTGCATGTTGAGGGATAGTTATATGATCCAATTATGTTATTATTGTTGAGAGAACTTGCACTAGTGAAAGTATGAACCCTAGGCCTTGTTTCCTAGCATTGAAATACCATTTACGCTCACTTTTACCACTTGTTACCTTGCTGTTTTTATATTTTCAGATTACAAAAACCTATATCTACCATCCATATTGCACTTGTATCACCATCTCTTCGCTGAACTAGTGCACCTATACAATTTACCATTGTATTGGGTGTGTTGGGGACACAAGAGACTCTTTGTTATTTGGTTGCAGGGTTGCTTGAGAGAGACCATCTTCATCCTACGCCTCCCACGGATTGATAAACCTTAGGTCATCCACTTGAGGGAAATTTGCTACTGTCCTACAAACCTCTACATTTGGAGGCCCAACAACGTCTACAAGGAGAAGGTTGCGTAGTAGACATCATTGCCTAAGGGAGTTCTCATTTTCTTTGGACGAAAAATCAATTTTCCATTTTCCGAGTGCCCCAAATGATGGTTTTTTGTGAAGAACCTACCAAATAATTGTTGCAAAATTGGACCAAATAATTTTTATAAAATACTAGGCCATATTTAATGCACAATTGACCAAATGGTTGGGTGTAAAAAATTTTGATCCGCCTCTGGTGAAAAAGACAAATTTCCGCCGTTTCAGTTGGAAGCGGGTCAAAAATTTGAACTGCGGCTGCCTCATAGTTTGCTATTTATGTTTTCCCAAAATCATTTATAGGTATAAAAGTATCTATTTAATCAGAGAAACACCAAAAAAATTCCAAGATTCAACCACTAGCTAGGAACGGTCATTCCCGCCGTTTTGAGCGCATTTTGAAACGGGCATAAAAAATTCAAAAAAATCAAAAAATTGGAAAACCTTCGCATTGTGTCATCATATGTGACCAAGTTACCAGCAAAAATAATTAACTTGTAATACGGCAATTATTTAAAAAAAGTGTTCTCAGAAACGAGCTATCATGCATGAAGATTCATGGCTTTCAAGCCAAATGATCAATCTTATGGCCACATTCATGGCATAGTTTGTTCAAATGACCTCATATTGTGCACAAGGGTGCATCTTGGAATTCCAAACAATGTTTCCTAAGGGAGTTTTCATTTTCTTTGGACGAAAAATTCATTTTCTATTTTTTGAGTGCCCGCAATGAGGTTTTTTTGTGAAGGAACTACCAAATAATTGTTGCAAAAAGGGACTAAATCAATTTTATAAAATACTAGGACATGTTTAATGCACAATTGACAAAATGGTTGGGTGTAAAAAAGTTTTATCCACCTCTCATGAAAAAGACAAATTTCCACCGATTCAGTAGGAAGCCGGTAAAATTTGAACTGCGCCTGCCTCATAGTTTGCTCTTTATTTTTTCCAAAAATCATTTCTAGGTACATAGGTATCTATTTAATTAGAGAAACACAAAAAGTTTTCCAAGATTCAACCACTAGCTAGGAACCGTCATTCCCGCCGTTTTGACCGCATTTTGATACGGGCATAAAAAATTCAAAAAAATCAAAAAATTGGTAAACCTTCGCATTGTGTCATCATATGTGACCAAGTTTCCAGGAAAAATAATAAACTTGTAATACGACAATTATTTAAAAAAATATTCTCAGAAATGAGCTATCATGCGTGAAGATTCATGGCTTTGAAGCCAAATGATCAATCTTATGGCCACATTCATGGCATAGTTTGTTCAAATGACCTCATATTGTGCACAAGGGTGCATCTTGGAATTCCAAACAATGTTGCCTAAGGGAATTTTTATTTCCTTTGCATGGAAAATTCATTTTCCATTTTTCGAGTGCCCGCAATGAGGTTTTTTTGTGAAGGAACTACCAAATAATTGTTGCAAAAACGGACTAAATCAATTTTATAAAATACTAGGCCATGTTTAATGCACAATTTACAAAATGGTTGGGTGTAAAAAAGTTTTATCCACCTCTGGTGAAAAAGACAAATTTCCACTGATTCAGTAGGAAGCGGGTCAAATTTGAACTGCAGCTGCCTTATAGTTTTCTCTTTATTTTTTCCAAAAATCATTTCTAGGTACATAAGTATCTATTTAAGCATAAATACATGGTTTGGTGGTGATACGTTGAGCTTTGGACGGTGGCCCAGGGCCCCAACTCCAAAGCGCGTAGTCTCGCATGCCCGCCGCGTGGTCACCGCATGACCGTGGCGTTGCCATGCGTTCTGGGAAGCCTAGGCATGTCTAGTAGGCTTGGCACTCCCCAGGTAGATGCTTGGAAGAAAATAACAACAGAAGAATCTCACGAGGAGACCGAACAATGCTCAAAGATGAATTAGCACCCAAGTGTTTGATTAGTGGTACGGAAAATGCACATGGCCAATGGGCATGAGTTTTGGCCGAGGATGATCATCTACTAAGCAAACTATCTTGGAAAATTTGCAGCTCAAATGGAGGAGCCTAGGTGTCACTTGCTTTGCAACGTACCACACTGGACAGAAATATGAATGCTGAAGCCACACTCACATGTATTGTTAGATGGGGCTCAAATTTTGTGGAGAGCAATGATTTGGGAATATAGAAGATGTGGCAAAAATTCAGCTCATTAGGATATGCCTAGCTAGTACTTCCTTCACAACAGTTCGAGTTGAACAAAAACTTTGGAAATTTGCCGAGGAAGATTTACTAGGCAAATGGAGTTGAATATTGTCATGAGGCAATGATTTGGATAGTAAGGAATGCCCAATTTTTTGGGGAATTTTGGGAATGACAGAAATATAGGTTGCTTCACAACCTAGGGCAAAAATTGACACATGGACATGACACATAGGCAAAACTGATGAGGTGGCGCCTAGTCATAGCAATAAGTACCAATGCATCCACGTTCACAACCTCATGACCATTTATTGGTCGTAATCAGGTAGAAATAAGGTCATTGGCCACTCTTGTCTGCTTTGTGACCATTTGGTGTAAGCAATTTCAGGGTTTGAGCCCTTCCAAGCGAAATGGCCGTGGATTTATGACCAATTCATCTGGGGTCACTAAGAGAAGGTCACAAGTTGACATATTTCTTGTAGTGAAAGTTGTGTAGCTCTTCATGCATGGCGTTTATCCAATCCGGATCTTCACATGCTTCTTCAACCTTCATAGGTTCAATGCTAGAGATGAATGAATAATGTTCTAGCCAAAACGACTTTTAGAGCGAGTGATTCTCCCAGTTTGGATATCATTGTAGATTTGCTCGACGGGATGGTCTTTGGCGACTCTTGCTCGAACTTGTGGGAGCGTTTGCTTTGGTCGGGGTGGAACATCTTCTTCATCTTGTCCTTCTTCTTAGCCTTCTTCATTGTGACATTGTCGTTCTCTTGTCGTGGTGGAGAGGGAGGTTGATGAGGTTCATCTTAGTGTACTTCCTTGTTTTCTTCATCTTGGTGTGTCCCACTCGTGGATGCTTCCATGTCGACTCTTGGTTCACCTTGTCGTGAGGTGGAACCTTCCACTTGGACGGACGAGGTACTCTCCTTCACCTCCGTTGGACGGATCTTGCCAATAGACAAGTCTTGGATTGCTTCCAAAGGGTCTTTGTCTCCTACGTCAATTGGCAATTGCTCTACTTGTGAGCCGTTAGATTCATCAAACTTCACATCTACCGTCTCTTCAACCTTTCGGGTGAAACTGTTGTAGACACGGTAAGTGTGAGAGTTTGAGCCATAACCAAGTAGGAAACCTTCATGAGATTTAGGAGCAAATTTAGAACGACGATGCTTATCAAGAATGTAGCACTTTGAGCCGAATACTCGAAAGTATTCAACTTGGGGTTTGTTACCGGTGAGGAGCTCGTATGCCGTCTTGCCGAGTAGCTTGTGAAGATACAAGCGATTTGTTGCATGACAAGCTGTCTCAACCGCTTCCGCCCAAAAGTGTTTTGGAGTTTTGTACTCATCAAGCATCGTTCTTGCCATCTCAATAAGAGTCCGGTTCTTCCTCTCAACAACTCCATTTTGTTGAGGCGTGTATGTAGCCTAGAACTTGTGTGAAATCCCTTCTTCATCAAGAAAAGTATCCACATTTGCGTTCTTGAACTCCGTTCCGTTGTCGCTCCAAACCTTCTTGGTCTTCACTTCAAATTGATTTTGGGCCTTCCTAGCGAAGTTTTTGAAGATCTTTTGGACCTGCGATTTATCATCAAGAAAGAACACCCACGTAAATCTTGAAAAATCATCGACTATGACTAGACCAAATGAGTTACCACCGAGACTCTTGTAGGCATTAGGACCAAAGAGATCCATGTGAAGTAGCTCGAGCGGTCTTCTCGTTGTCATGATGTTCTTCACAGGGTGACTTCCTCCGACTTGTTTTCCTGCTTGACAAGCACTACAAAGTCTATCCTTGTCAAATATAACATCTTTTACTCCAAGGATATGATCACCTTTAATAAGCTTATCGAGATTTCGCATGCCCACATGACCTAACATTCTATGCCACAACCAGCCTTTAGAAGATTTAGCAATTAAGCAAGTTCTAGGTTGAGCCTTTTTAGTGAAATCTACAATGTAAAGATCACCTCTACGTATACCGGTAAAGACCATTTTATGATTGTCTCTACGAAACACTTGGCAATCTACTTCAGTAAATAGGACATTGAAACTGAAATCAACAAGTCTAGATACTGAAAGTAAATTGTACCCAAGAGATTCAACGAGCATGACATTTTGTATGGAGCTATCATGTGAGATGGCCACCTTACCGAGGCCAACCACCTTACCCTTTGAGTTATCACCAAAAGTGACATACTTTCGAGGGTCGTCGTTTTCAGCAAGCTCATGAAACATATCTTTGTCTCCGGTCATATGATCAGTACATCCGCTATCAAGGACCCATTCCTTTCCTCCAGCCATGTAGCCGCGAAGATTAGCCATAAGACCAAAGTGTCTCATCGGATCATCAAGATCATAGTCACTATCATCAACCTCATCATAGTATCCATGTTCAACATCGTCTTGTATTTGATCAATTCCTAGAGAGGGTAATTCATTAGATAAATGATCATCACAATGGTCATCTTTATGAATTCTAATAGCTTCGGAGATGATATTGCTAATGATTCCAACATCTCCTTTGGCACGCATGAGATTGGTAAGCTCAAATAGACAATCACCAAACTTAGGATCACTGGAATTCATCTTACTCAAGGCAATAGACTTATGGAGAATTTTGTCTAAGTTTTGCAAGGAATAGTTTGGAAATCTTTCCTCAAGAAATCTCCATATAGTGTAGACACAATCAAGAGTAGGCAAACATCCAATCAAGTTTCTAGGCAAGCCTCTAGTGATAAGATTAACAGTTCTAAGGTTGCGGATCATGTCAATAGACTTGTCAAGGGTAGGATGCAAAGGATCAACATGAGGTGCACAAGGGTTAGTAATGTACTTGTTCAAATGATATTCATTGAAAATCTCAAGAATCTCATTTTTTCCACTCATGAAAAACTCTCCATCAAGAATAGGCACTCTACGTCTAAGACTCCCCAATGTAGGCTCATCCATCTTCCTCCAATGGTGATTAAACCAAAGCAATGGAGACCAAAGCTCTGATACCAATTGAAAGGATCGAGAAGAGGTGTCTAGAGGGGGTGAATAGACCCTTAGCAAGAAAAGTGGCAGTTTTTAATTTCTTTAAGTTGAAGTGGAGTTTTAGCACATGTTTAAACATTCATAATACATATCAAGCAAGCATGATAAGAGTATATGAGCAGCAGAAAGTAAAGCATGCAAATTGCAAGAATGTAAAGGGATGGGATTGGAGTGTGCAAACGAAATTGGAGACTCGGAGATTTTTTATCCGTGGTTCTGATAGGTGGTGCTATCGTAGATCCACGTTGATGGAGACTTCAACCCACAAAGGGTAATGGTTGCGCGAGTCCACGGAGGGCTCCACCCACGAAGGGTCCACGAAGAAGCAACCTTGTCTATCCCACCATGGCCGTCGCCCACGAAGGACTTGCCTCACTAGGGTAGATCTTCACGAAGTAGGCGATCTCCTTGCCCTTACAAACTCCTTGGTTCAAATCCACAATCTTGACGGAGGCTCCCAAGTGACACCTAACCAATCTAGGAGACACCACTCTCGAAAAGGTAATAGATGGTGTGTTGATGATGAACTCCTTGCTCTTGTGCTTCAAATGATAGTCTCCCCAACACTCAACTCTCTCTCATAGGATTGGATTTGGTAGAAAGATGATTTGAGTGGAAAGCAACATGGGGAAGGCTAGAGATCAAGATTTATGTGGTTGGAATGGAATATCTTGACCTCAACACAAGTGTAGGTGGTTCTATCTCAGAAAATTTATGTTGGAAGTGTAGGCATGTTCTGATGGCTCTCTTCACAAATGAAGAGCGGGTGGAGGGGTATATATAGCCTGCACACAAAATCTAACCGTTACACACAAATCACCAAACACGGTGGGACCAAACTATAAAACTCGATCGGACCGATTTGGTTCATAATGTGACCGTTAGGATTTTCGGTGGGACCGACATGTCAACTCGGTGGGACCGATTTCATTAGGGTTAGGGCATAACTAATATCGGTGAGACCGATTACACAAACTCGATGGGACCGATTTTGGTAATAAGCTAACCAGAGAGTTGGTCAGGCAAACTCGGTGGGACCGATTCACTCATCTCGGTTGGACCGAAACGTTATGAAAGGGAGACAGAGAGTTTGCATTGCGAACTTGGTGGGACCGATCGCATATCTCGGTGAGACCGATATTATTGCAATAGGCAACAGAGAGTTTGCAATCCCATCTCGGTGATACCGAGATCCCTATCGGTGAGACCGAATTGATTAGGGTTTCTGGCAGTGGCTATGTCAAGAGAACTCGGTGGCGCCGGATAGAAAGTTTCGGTGGGGCCGAGTTTGACTTTTGGTTTGGGACATATGTGGATGTGAGAAAATGGTTGAGGGCTTTGGAGCATATCACTAAGCACTTTGAGCAAGCAAGCCATTAAGCAACACCTCATCCCCTCTTAATAGTATTGGCTTTCCTATGGACTCAATGTGATCTTGGATCGCTAAAAAGAAAAAATGTAGAGTCCTGAGCTTTGAGTTGAGCCAATCCTTTGTCCTTATCATCTCGAAGGGGTTCCACATCCTCTAGTCCATGTCACTCCATTGTTGAACTTATCTGAAGCATACTAAATGAAAGCATTAGTCCAACAAGAGATATGTTGACATTAATTACCAAAATCACCCAGGGAGCATTTGTGCTTTCAGTGATGCAACTCATGAAAGAATTAATAAGGGAAGGAAAGGAAAGATTCGCATATAAATATACTATCCTAGAAATCTTTTGTGATTGTGAGCCCTCATCAAAATATTATATGCCAAAATTGTTGACGTTGGACAAGGAAGACAATGTAATGGTTTATGTTTGTTTATATTCACATAGAAGTCATATTGTCATAGATCCTTTAACATGTGGTGCTTGCCCCCTATCTTTGCTAGCCAAAAATTCCGCACTAAGTATAAATACTACTTGTGCATCCAAAAACCCTTTGACCCAAATCTTTTTCAAGTGTTCACCATACCTACCTAGGGATTGAGCAAGATCCCTCAAGTAAGTTGTCATCGGTGCAAAAAAGGCAATAAAAATTGCTTCCAAATCTGTGAGATTGTTTAGTGTAAGAGAAAATTGAGCGTTGCAAGAACTTGGATGACAAAGAATAAAAGCGACAGACTGCATAATAAAGGTTGTCATCTTAAGGGGCAATGTAACGTGACGTTCTTTTGCACTAAGGGATTGAGCATACAAACAAATAAGCGCATGGCAACCTCTGCCTCCCTCTGCGAAGGGCCTATCTTTTACTTTTATGTATTTACTTTTATGCAAAGATTCAAATTTTTCCTTCTATTCCTTTTTATTTTCTCTTTTGGCAAGCATCATGTGGTGAGGAAAGATCTAGGCACATATGTTAGTTGAATATAGATAGCATGAGTTATTATTGTTGACATAACCCTTGAGGTGAGTATGTTGGAGGCGATACTATAAGCCCCTATCTTTCTATGTGTCCGGTTGAAACGTTTTGCCCATGTGTACAAGCTGAGTGTTAGCAATCATAGAAGACTATATGATGGTTGAGTATGTGGACTTGCCTAAAGGCTCCGACACGTGACCCTTCCTGAAAAAATGATGAATTGTAGTTGCAAAGTTGACTGAGAACATAGTTTGTTGGTTTCTAATAGAGTTTTTGCTTTATACTTTGATTGTGTGATGAACTACTACTTATTCATGGGAAGTGTATGATAGAAGTTGTATGATAAAAGTATTATGTTTAAATTTGTTGTTGTTATAATAATCAAGATGATGCTTCTATGTCCGTATTTTGTTTTTATCGATTGACATGTTTTTTGATTTCGGTTTTCGCTTGAGGACAAGCGAGGTCTAAGCTTGGGGGAGTTGATACGTCCATTTTGCATCATGTTTTATTACTGTTATTTAAAATGTTTTTATCCATAATAATGCATGTTAGAGTAATTCTAATGCATTTTCTCTCATAATTTGCAAGGTACACACCAAGAGGGAGAATTCTGGCAGCTAGAAATCTGGACCTGAAAAAGCTACGTCAGGCCACCTATTCTGCACAACTCCAAACAAGCTGAAACTTCACGAAGAATTTTTATGGATTATTTAAGAAATATTGGAGCCAATAACTACCAGAGGGGGGCCGCTAGGTGGGCACAACCCACCTGGGCACGCCAGGCCCCCCTGGCGCGCCCTGGTGGGTTGTGGCCTCCTTGGCCCACTTCCGGTGCCCATCTTCTAGTATATAAGTCATTTTGACCTAGAAAAAATAAGAAGAAGACTTTCGGGGTGGAGCGCCGCCGTCTCGAGGCAGAACTTGGGCAGGAGCACTTTTTCCCTTCGGCGGAGTGATTCTGCCAGGGGAACTTCCCTCCCGAAGGGGGAAATCATCGTCATCATCATCACCAACAACTCTCCCATCTTGGGGAGGGCAATCTCCATCAACATCTTCACCAGCACCATCTCATCTCAAACCCTAGTTCATCTCTTGTATTCAATCTTGTTACCGAAACTATAGATTGGTGCTAGGTGGTGACTAGTAGTGTTGACTACTATATGGTTTATTTTGTGGAAGATTATATGTTCAGATCCATGATGCTATTTAATACTCCTCTGATCATGATCATGTTTGTTATTTGTGAGTAGTTACATTTGTTCTTGAGGTCACGGGAGAAATCATGTTGCAAGTAATCATGTGAACTTGATATGTGTTCGATATTTTGATAGTATGTATGTTGTGATTCCCTTAGTGGTGTCATGTGAACGTCGAATACATGACACTTCGCCATATTTGGGCCTAAGGGAATGCATTGTGGAGTAGCAATTAGATGGTGGGTTGCGAGAGTGACAGAAACTTAAACCCCAGTTTATGCGCTATTCCGTAAGGGACCGATTGGATCCTAGAGTTTAATGTTATGGTTAGAATTTATTCTTAATACTTTTCTCGTAGTTGCGGATGCTTGCGGGAGGGTTAATCATAAGTAGGAGGTTTGTTCAAGTAAGAACAGCACCTAAGCACCGGTCCACCCACATATCAAATTATCAAAGTAGCGAACACAAATCAAACCAACATGATGAAAGTGACTAGATGAAATTCCCGTGTACCCTCAAGAACGCTTTGCTTATTATAAGAGACCATTTTGGCCTGTCCTTTGCCTCGAAAGGATTGGGTTACCTTGCTGCATACTTGTTACAATTATCGTTACTTGCTCGTTACAAATTATGTTGCTATCAAACTACTCGCTACTTACTGTGTCAGCACTTACAGACATTACCTTACTGAAAACTACTCGTCATTTCCTTCTACTCCTCGTTGGGTTCGACACTCTTACTTATTGAAAAGAGCTACAATTGATCCCCTATACTTGTGGGTCATCAGTGGTCGAAACTGGTCATCCCTAGAGTAGACCTTTTCTGCTACCGCCAACTCGTTCTTATAGTTGATGATGTCCTCTAGCAATACAATATATCTTCCCCTAGAAAGGTGAAATAGAGAAGGGGCAGGCAGAGTAATTAATAATATCACAGGTGCACTGGCTGACCACCAAGTTATATCGATAAAATGGGGCACAGGTTAATAAAATCATGATCCACCATGCACTCATAATTTAGGTATTTCTTAGGTAGAAGACTATCCTCACTAGGTCTGATTGCAATATTAAAGTGTTTAGCAAGGTGAGTAGCGTAAAGAGGGAAAATGCAAAGTAAGAGCATCTCTAGCAGACCCCGCATCCCGTCGGCCCGCAAAACGCGTATGCAGTTCGCGGAAAAATGGCTTTGTGGGCCGGCGCGGACGGCCGCAGAGGCAGACCCCCTAAACGAACTCGTATAAAAGGATATTCGCGGAATATACTTTTTTACGGGTCGGCTTTGCGGGGTCTGCTCTTGCGCCGTTGCATCCCACATCCCACCAGCCCAGAAATATCAAATCCACAGCACAAACATAAAACAAACATCCACACTAAAAAATAATTATTCAAATCACGGAAGCAAACTAAATAATTATTCAATACCAACATAATACAACAATCATCCACATTACAAATAATTGTTCAAATCACCAAAGCAAACTAAATAATGCAATACAAAACTTGTCCTGAATACAAATACAAATGAATATAAAAATGAGTTTGTCACTATCTAGCCCTTTGCCAATGGTGCTCAATGAGATCCTCCTGAAGTTGAAAGTGGGTGTTTGCATTTTCAATTTCTTTGTAGGTCTTAAGAAAAGCTCTAATGCGGTTAGGGTCTCTAGCTGGTTTGACACGGCTACCCACATTGTCGTAGAAGAACTACAAGTTCATTCCTCTCTCATCTCCGAGAATCATATTGTGAAGGATAACACAGCATGTCATGATATTTTTTAAGGTCCTCTTGTCCCAAAAACGAGCAGGACCACGAACAATGGCAAACTAGATTGCAAAACCCTGAATGCTCTTTCAATGTCCTTTCGGGCTGCCTCTTGCACCCTTGCGAATTCACAATGTTTTCTAGTTTTGGGATCTTTGATGCTCTTGACAAAGGTGCACCAAGGAGGGTATATACCATCTGCAAGATAGTACCCTTTTGTGTATACATGCCCATTGATAGTGTAGTTGCAAGCAGGAGCATCACCACTAGCAAGCCTACCAAATAAATGAGACCGTCGCAACACATTGATATCATTGAGAGTGCCCGGCATACCAAAGAAGCAATGCAAAATCCATAAATCCTCGGATTCTACGGCCTCTAGCACAATTGTTGCATCACGAGACTTGCCACAATACATTCCCTGTCATGCCTTCGGGCAATTTTTCCAATTCCAGTGCATACAATCAATGCTACCTAGCATGCCTGGCCAACCTCTCCTCTCATTAGATGCCATCAATTTCTTTGTGTCATCCTCGTTGGGAGCCAGAAGATACCCAGGACTAAAGACACGGATGATCACTTTGGCAAATCTACACACTGACTCAATTGTGGTATCTTCACCAATGCGAAGGTACTCATCGGCATAGTCAGCCGGAACGCCATATGCAATCACCCGCATAGCTGCGGAGATTTTTTGATATGCACTAAATCCCTTTAAGCCCGCAGCATTTCTTCTTTGAGTAAAATACCGACAATTTGCCTCGCAAGCTTGAACAATTTTCACAAAGAGGGATCGGCGCATTCGGTACCTTCTCCGGAAGAGGTGCGGTGGATATGTTAGATTCTCCGCGAAGTAATCTTGCATCAACATCTCGTTCCCAAGATGGCAATTCCGTGGAATGCAAAGACGCCCGACGGTCGATCCTCGCCGCCTCTTCCGGTTCTCGTCTTCGTGCTCCTTCACGGCAAGTGCCATCACTAATGTCTACTATCGAAAGGTCGCAAGCATCGTCTCAACATCTGAGTCGTCCGAATCGGACGAATCGGAGAGCAAGAACTTCTCACACGGGCTCAATTCCATCTACATGGACAAGAATCGCACGCCTCATCAATCAACTAGGCATACCGCTTGGCACAAAGCACAAAACAAACACTAACCAATGGCTCGTGTGGCGGGTGATCTCGGGTGGCGACGAGGGGCGGGTTCGACGGTGGTCGATCCCCGGCGGCGACAGCGACGAGGGGAGGCTCTTCTCGCCGGATCCAGGGGCGGTGCAGCATATCGGTGCTGGAGGGTAGGGGACGCCCTCCCGGCGTGATTCCGCCCGCAGATTTGACCGGAATCGTCGGCGGCGAACGGGTGGAACCAAAGGTGGGCGGCGGCGGAAGGAGATGGGGAAAGGCGCGCGGGCTCAAATCTCCCTCCCGCCAACCGCTCACTGAGATACGGGCACCACAGGGGCGAGGGGGAAACCCGCATATTCGCGGGTTGGGGCCGAGATTTTGCTGCGCCCCTAAAAAAATTTTGCGGGCCGGCCGCGTTTGCGGGGTCTGTTCGAGCGGGATTTTCCGCGCCGACCCGCATTTTGGCGGTTATTTTGCGGGTCGGGGCTTTTTGCGGGGTCTGCTAGAGTTGCTCTAACTAATCTAGCCTTAGAAACCCCTCTAGTCTCTCCCATTGTGATAGTCTGCGGGAATCCCCGTGACAGCACTACTGTGGGATGGTCCAAACGCGACACTACAATCAGAGATCCTTCGACGAAATTGTGTGCGATGCATTAATCACAGAAAGTGTTGTAAGAAAACCGTAAAAATGATACAAACTGTTTGCGATGACGGAGACATCAAACACGGTTCAGATTAGAGTTGTGTGTGCGATACATGGCAAACAATTCACTCGAATGAATTGTTTGCGATGAGCATAACAACAGAACAGTCAGCCAGACCAAGGTGTATGCGATATACGGCATACAATTCACTCGGATGAACTTTTTCCGATTAGGCAACAGGGGCTAATGTGTTTGTGAGTTTCACAGGATAACACAGGTAGAAGTCCCTATTGATTCGGTTTACCCATCAAAGATGACCCCTAAAATGTATGAAGACATTGAAGACAATGGTGGTTAGTGATATGTCTCCGTCGTATTTACAATTTTTGATTGTTTCATGCCAATATTCTACAACTTTCATATACTTTTGGCAACTTTTTATACTATTTTTGGGACTAACATATTGATCCAGTGCCCAGTGCCAGTTCCTATTTGTTGCATGTTTTTTGTTTTGCAGAAAATCCATATCAAACAAAGTCTAAACACACTAAAAACTTACGTTTTTTGGAATATATGTGATTTTTGGGAAAAAGAATCAACGCGAGACGATGCCCGAGGGGCCCACAAGACACAGGGGCACGCCCCAGGGGGTAGGGCGCGCCCTGGACCCTTGTGGCCACCCTGTAAGGCGGTTGGTGCCCTTCTTCGGCCGCAAGAAAGCCAATATCCAGATAAAAATCTTGTTAAAATTTCAGCGCAATCAGAGTTACGGATCTCCGGGAATTTAAAAAATGGTGAAAGGCGAGAAAATAGGAACGCAAAAACAGAAGAAAATAGATAGAGAGATACAATCTCGGAGGGGCGGGAGGGGAAATCCTTCTCCCATCTAGGGGGGAGGTCAAGGAAGAATAAGAAGGAGGGGGGCTCTCTCCCCCTCTCTCCCGATGGCGCTGGAAGGCCGCCGAGGCCATCATCGTGACGACGATCTACACCAACAACTTTGCCGCCGTCATCACCAACTCTCTCCCCCTCTATGCAGCAGTGTAACACCTCTCCTCCCAGTTGTAATCTCTACTTAAACATGGTGGTCAACGCTATATATTATTTCCTAATGATGTATGGCTATCGTATGATGTTTGAGTAGATCCGTTTTGTCCTATTAGTTGATTGATGATCGTGATTGGTTTGAGTTGCTTGTTTTATTATTGGTGCTATCCTATGGTGCTCTCCGTCTCGCGCAAGCGTGAGGGATCCCCGCTGTAGGGTTTGCAATATGTTCATGATTCGCTTATGGTGGGTTTCTAGAGTGACAGAAGATTAAACACGAGTAAGTAGGTTATTTGCGTATGGGAGTAAAGATGACTTGATACTTTAATGCTATGGTTGGGTTTTACCTTAATGATCTTTAGTAGTTACGGATTTTTGCTAGAGTTCCAATCATAAGTGCATATGATCCAAGTAGAGAAAGTGTGTTAGCTTATGCATCTCCCTCATATAAAATTGCAATAATGATTACCGGTCTAGTTATCGACTGCCTAGGGACAAATAACTTTCTTGTGACAGAAACCTCTCTGCTAAAACTAATTTAGTTGTCTATTTATCTAAAGAGCCCCTATCTTTTATTTACGTGTTCTTTATTATGTGGCAAACCTATCCTATCACACCTACAAAGTACTTCTAATTTCATACTTGTTCTAGGTAAAGTGAACGTTAAGTGCGTGTAGAGTTGTCTCGGTGGTCGATAGAACTTGAGGGAATATTTGTTCTACCTTTAGCTCCTCGTTGGATCAACACTCTTACTTATCAAGAAAGGCTACAATTGATCCCCTATACTTGTGGGCTATCAAGACCTTTTTCTGGCGCCGTTGCCTGGGAGCAATAGCGTGGGGTAAATATTCTCATGTGTGCTTGTTTGCTTTATCACTAAGTAGATTTTATTTGCTATTCTAAGTTGTTCTCTATCTTTAGTTATGGATATGGAACACCAAATACCAAAAACATTAGGTGTACTTGCTACTAATGGAGATGGGGAACCTCCTAAAACCCTCGATGCTCATTATGCGGAAGTGATACGTCTCCGTCGTATCTATAATTTTTTATTGTTCCATGCCAATATTCTACAAATTTTACATACTTTTGGCAACAATTTATATGATTTTCTTAGACTAACATATTGATCCAGTTCCCAGTTAGTTCCTGTTTGTTGCATGCTTTTTGTTTCGCAGAAAAACCATATCAAACAGAGTCCAAACGGGATAAAAACTTACGAAGATTGTTTTTGGAATATATGTGAATTTTGCAAAGTGGAATCAATGCGAGACGATGCCCGAGGGGCCCACAAGGGTGAGGGGCGCGCCCCAGGGGGTAGGGCACGCCCTGGACCCTTGTGGTCCCCGTAAGGCGGTTGGTGCCCTTCTTTCACCGCAAGAAAGCTAATATCCGGATAAAATCGTGTTTAAAATTTCAATCCAATCGGAGTTACGGATCTCCAGGAATTTAAGAAACGGTGAAAGGCCAGAAACAGAAGGAAATAGAGAGAGGTCCAATCTCAGAGGGACTCCCGCCCCTCCGCTGGTATGAAGCCTGTGGACCAGAGGGGAAACCCTTCTCCCATCTGGGGGGAGGTCAACGAAGAAGAAGAAGGAGGGGGGCTCTCTCCCCCTCTCTCCCGGTGGCGCCGGAACGCCGTCGGGGCAATCATCGTGTGACGGCAATCTACACCAACACCTCCGTATCTTCCCCAACATCTCAATCACCTTCCCCCATCTATCTACAGTGGTCCACTCTCCCACAACCTGTTGTACCCTCTACTTGAACATGGTGCTTTATGCTTCATATTATTATCCAATGATGTCTTGCCATCCTATGACGTCTGAGTAGATTTTTGTTGTCCTATCGGTGATTGATGAATTGCTATGATCGGTTTAATTTTCTTGTGGTTATGTTGTTGTCCTTTGGTGCCCATCATATGAGTGCGTGCATGGATCACACCATAGGGTTAGTTGTATGTTGATAGGACTATGTATTGGAGGGCAAGGGTGATAGCAGCTTCAGCCTAGCATAGAAATTGATGCATACGGGATTGAAGGGGGACCAATATATCTTAATGCTATGGTTGGGTTTTACCTTAATGAACGTTAGTAGTTGCGGATGCTTGCTAATAGTTCCAATCATAAGTGCATAGAATTCCAAGTAAGGGATGACATGCTAGTAGTGACCTCTCCCACATAAAACTTGTTATCGGTCTAGTAACGTAGTCAATTGCTTAGGGACAATTCCTCAACTCGTACCACCACTTCTCCACACTCGTTAAACTAACGTAATTGTTTCTTCATGTAAACATCCCCTAGTTTTTATTTATGTGCTCTTTATTATCTTGCAAACCTATCCTACAACTCCTACAAAGTACTTCTAGTTTCATACTTGTTCTAGGTAAAGCGAACGTTAAGTGTGCGTAGAGTTATATCGGTGGTCGATAGAACTTGAGGGAATATTTGTTCTACCTTTAGCTCCTCGTTGGGTTCAACACTCTTGCTTATCGAAAGAGGCTACAACTGATCCCCTATACTTGTGGGTTATCAAGACCTTTTCTGGCGCCGTTGCCGGGGAGCAATAGTGTGGAGTGAATATTCTCGTGTGTGCTTGTTTGCTTTATCACTAAGTAGATTTTATTTCCTCTTCTAAGTTGTTGTCTATCTTTAGTTATGGATATGGAACACGAAATACCAAAAAAAAGGTGTACTTGCCACTCATGGAAATGGGGAACCTCCTAAAACCCTCGATGCTCATTATGTGAAAAATATTGAACACTACTTTGATAATCCTGAGAAAACCCCGTTCAACTTGATAATGGGAGAAATGTTGGATCAACGTGAATAGTTTAGGGATTATCGCTTCACACAAAAAGGGAAACTGTTATGCGATCAAATTTATATGTTGCATTGGTATGCTTGGAATTTACGCCAGAGATATGATTTTACTTGTTGCTCTAGGATGAAGGCTCCACACCTACCCTTTTCATGCAAATTGAATTATAATGAAACCTTAGCTTCTTATGCTAATGGTAGATATGATTACTATGATGTGGAACGAATAGAAGAATTTATTGCTTTTAAGGGTGATTATGAAATTGGATCTTTGTTTGAAAAGTATGAATCTTTTGATGATGATGTTTATAGGCCTAAAAAATTTGCTATACTTAAGTATTGCTATAAGAATTATGAATGTACACCACTGCAGGATGCTGCTAACGCGACACTACGATCAGAGACCCTTCGAGAAAACTGTGTGCGATGCAATGATCGCAAATGGTGGTGTAGGAAAACCGTCAGAAATGTATAAAACGTTTGCGATGACGGATGCATCAAACACGGTTCAGGTTTTAGTTGCGTGTGCGATGAAGGGCATACGGTTCAGTTCAATTAACTGTTTGTGATGAGGAGGAACAAAAGAAAAGGGCAACCAGATGAAGGTGTGTGTGATGTACAACATACGGTTCACTCGGATGAACTGTTTGTGATTAGGCAACACAAAAGAAATGGTCAGCCCGATCAAGGTGTGTGCGATGTACAGCATACGGTTCACTCGGATGAACTATTTGTGATTAGGCAAGAGAATAGAAATGGTTCAATATAACAAGATGTGTGTGATACGCGGCAAACAGGTTTGTAATCAGAAATGTGTGCGAAGACCGATAATAACGCAGACGATTGCTTCTAATTAGACGTATGTTATATGCTCTGTCTATACAACATCTATTGGCAATTGTGGGACGGGCGGTCATCCGGATAAGCCATAAGGATGCGAGGTATCAGATGGGACTAGCTGTTCCACCAGTAGCTCATGTAAGAAAACTATCAAGTTAAGTGTGCTCAGGCTGGAGCAGCCATCGGATGGGTGACTGGATGGGAAGTTGTGTCGATGTTAAATTAGCTGATGGGATGGGTCATTTTGGTCAAATGACCGAAATGCCCCATTCCCTCAGCTAATTTAACCTCGAGGTCCTTGTTTTTTATTTTTTTTACTTTTTAACACATGTTAAAGAAGGTCTGCCGCATTACTTTTTGACAATGTGCGATACGTGGCATACAGTTGATCCATCCGAGCTATTTGTGATGGAATAGGCCGTGTGTGTTGTGGGCAAACGCTTGCTAGTATTCAACCGTTTGGGATTGATGAAATCATCACCGACGGGTTACCTAGTGTGGTCCGTGTTCATCTGATCATGATCTACTTCTTGTGCTAGCTCGATGCTAAGTTTCCATTAATTGATGGCGTTTTATGAACATGCCACCATTTCCCGCCATTTCCTCACCTGTTTCCCGCCACCCTGCTATATTGCGCATAGGGGGCGCGCGACGCACGGAGGCGACAAGCGCAGTCTGTAGCACATCCACCTTTTCCAAGCATGCCAACCCACCAAAGTGTCGCCTCTGCCATCAACCTCGTCGACGAGGAAAACGAGCAGGCGCCACAGCCCGTCGAGGCCGAGGCGCTCCCCGGCAACACGATGGACGACGTCGTGATGCGCGTCATCGCCAGGGTTGAGCAAACCTTTGGTGCATGGCGCTTGAGCGCTACGGATCAAGATAGGCATGTCAGCGCCGACAAGCTGCAGCTCGTCGCACAACATGATCGATGGCGTGCCGCAGAGCAAGCTAGGCACTTCCGCGCTGATAGGATGCGGCTCGCCGCACGGCGAGACCGTTGGAGCACCGCAGAGCAAGAGGCGCGGCATGCCGCACAGCAAGAGCGGATCCATCGGCGCTTGCCTGCTGTTGACACAGCGTCGCAGCTGGGTACACGTCCCGTCATTACCGCCATTCCTCGCCAGGAGTGGGCAGAGGCCCTCAGCGCCGTACTTGCACCAGAGGCCGCCGCGCCATACTTGCACCCGACGCCAGCTGCGCCATTTGCATGGGTGCCGCCGTTCGCCTTGTCCGCGGCCCGCTGGATGCCAACGCGCTGGTCCGTAGGCTCGATCGCCTCCTTGGCCCAGGTGTCCACCTGGGTGCAGTAGAGGAACATGGCCGTCGCATCCTCGAGCTGGTGATCTCCGATGAAATAGCCAACTTGGAGCTCGAGATCACACTCCAGATGTACCGCGAGCATGTCGACCGCTTGGACGAACGCCTGCACCAGTTCAGGCAGAGCCAAGAGCTACCCTAGGCAAGGGCTGCTGGTCATGGTCTCGTGGACGCGTTTTATTTTGGAAAGTTGTTTCGACGTGGATAGGTTTGTATTCACAGCAATCATAGCATTGCTCTGTTTATTGCTCTGTTTCAATGTGTGTACTCTATTTTCCATTCTTATATGATTTGTTTCAATGTGTGTATATACGCTTTCCATTCCATATATGTGGATGATAACAGCTAGATTCAAATTAGTATACAAAAATAGATAGAAAATGGAATTCATAATATATATATTAATTGTTCATTAGATCATCACAGAATATATATATATATATATATATAATATCATCACATATACGTGATGATACTTAACTACTAGGTACAATGCATAAAATTGAAAATGAACAATACTAAAACTAATAATCCCTCCTGGGGCCAGTATTCCGGCAGCCCCTCGCCAGCAGCTCCCTAGTGCGAGGCGTCTTCTCGGTGCAGAGGCCGTACTCCGACTGCTCCGCCTCGCAGCGCTTGACGTACCGATCTGCCTCTTGCTGGCGGACATGTGCGGCCGATCTTGCCATTTTGTTGGGTGCCCACCGGAGCTCCTCATCGGTGGCACCATGGAGCTTATCGGACCACCTCCACGCAGCGACGACGTGCCCAGCACCTATGACCTTCCTCGCGAAGTACCCGTCTTCGTACACCTCCTCGGCATGACGACGCGCCCGCCCCCAAAGCTCCGCCGCCTCCTTTTTCCAGGCGGCATCACAGGCTTCATAGGCCACTTGGTACCTGGCTTCCTCCTCCGCCATCTCCTTCTTGAACGCCACTTGCCTGGCTTTCTCAGCCGACGGCAGCGACTTCCACAGACAAAGATTGTACTGGCCCCAAAACCAATCCAAAGTTGGGGGGTTCGGCGCAACCTCGTCAGGCAGCGCGTAGGGGTCCTCGTCGCTGCTAATCGAGTGAGCATCCTCGGGGGGCGGCGACTCCTCGTCGACGCGTGGGCAGACCGGCGGCGCCATGGCAGAGATTTGAGAGAGAGAGAGAGAGAGAGGGTAAGCGAGGGGAGGATGTAGATGAGAATGCAGGCGGGACGACGTGAGCAAGGTAGTATTTATTGGCGGTCGGAATCTAGATCGACGGGGACAGTACACATGCCGGTCGCCGGAATTTATGAGTACTGTAGTTTGAATTACACACAATTCACGCAGCAAATCCGTCTGTGAACATAATAGCTGACGGTTTCCAATACAGAATCGTGTCTGATTAATGATCGCCGCCAATCACCTACCAAACCTCGAGCCACGAGATAGAGTGCCAATCGTGTGGGGGCCGGTTGTCTTGCCAGATCTTTATATTTTCTTTTTTGAACACCAGATATTTACATCGTCTAATGATATTTTAACTCGCACACAAGTACAAAAAAATATGATTTTTCAAACCGTTTTGGTTAGGCGTTGCATGTAGATGTAGTTCAAATTTGAATTATGGTCATTAAATGGTTAGAAAATCACTTAAATGTCTTTAAAAGGTCAAATGACCCCTGAAAATTTCCAAATTATCACATGACAGTTGTATTAGTGCACGTTAAACGTAGGAAAAAATTTGAAGGCCGTAAGAGGAAGCTATCTCCCGTCCGTCAGCAAACATGCATTGTTCCCTCTCAGAACCACGAACATTCTAGTGAGTTGCTCCGGTTTGTGAGGGGTGTGTGTCCAAACTTTCGTCAAACAGGCCAATTTTTTTACCACATCATCTTGGTGGCATGACATTAAATCAAGCAAGGTTTCATGTTTTTCTGATAATTTTTCAATTTTTTGGAATTAAAATGCCATGGCGTGCACTCCATGCATGTGCCCATGCCTTGACAATAATATGTTTGAAAATTCCTTCGAATTTACTGCACATGGAATTAACTCGCACACAAGTACACAAAAATATGATTTTTCAAACCGTTGTGGTTAGGCGTTGCATGTAGATGTAGTTCAAATTTTAATTTCGGTCATTAAATGGTTAGAAAATCACTTGGATGTCTTTAGAAGGTCAAATGACCCCTGAAATTTACCAAATTTTCACATGAGAGTTGAACGTTAAACGTAGGAAAAAAATGAACGCCGTAAGAGGAAGCTATCTCCCGTTCGTCATCAAACATGCATTGTTCCCTCTCGGAAGCACGAACCTTCTAGCGAGTTGCTCCGGTTTGTGAGGGCGTGTGTCCAAACGTTCGTCAAACATGTCAATTTCGTTACCACATCATCTTGGTGGCATGACATTACATCAACCAAGGTTTCATGTGTTTCTTATAAATTTTCTATTTTTTTGAATTAAAATGCCATGTCACTCCATGCATAATATGCATGTGTCCATGTCGTGAGACCAATATGTTTGAAAATTCCTTCTAATTTACTGCACATGGAATTAACTCGCACACAAGTACACATATATGATTTTTCAAACCGTTTTGGTAAGGCGTTGCATGTAGATGTAGTTCAAATTTGAATTACGGTCATTAAATGGTTAGAAAATCACTTAAACGTCTTTGAAAGGTCAAATGACCCCTATAATTTTCCAAAATTTCACATTACAGTTGTAGTAGTGCATGTTAGACGTAGAAAAAAATTTAAGGCCGTAAGAGGAAGCTATCTCCCGTTCGTCATCAAACATGCATTGTTCCCTCTCGGAACCACGAACCTTCTAGCGAGTTGCTCCGATTTGTGAGGGGTGTGTGTCCAAACTTTCGTCAAACATGCCAATTTCTTTACCACATCATCTTGGTGGCATGACATTAAATCAAGCATGGTTTCATGTTTTTCTGATCATTTTTTAATTTTTTGGAATTAAAATGCCATGGCATGCACTCCATGCATGTGCCCATGCCTTGACACCAATATGTTTGAAAATTCCTTCTAATTTACTGCACATGGAATTAACTCGCACACAAGTACACAAAAATATGATTTTTCAAACCGTTATGGTTAGGCGTTGCATGTAGATGTAGTTCAAATTTGAATTACGGTCATTAAATGGTTAGAAAATCACTTAAATGTCTTTAAAAGTTCAAATGACCCCTGAAAATTTCCAAATTTTCACATGACAGTTGTATTAGTGCACGTTAAACGTAGGAAAAAATTTGAAGGCCGTAAGAGGAAGCTATCTCCCGTCGTCATCAAACATGCATTGTTCCCTCTCGGAACCACGAACCTTCTAGTGAGTTGCTCCGGTTTGTGAGGGGTGTTTGTCCAAACTTTCGTCAAACAGGCCAAATTTTTTACCACATCATCTTGGTGGCATGACATTAAATCAAGCAAGGTTTCATGTTTTTCTGATAATTTTTTAATTTTTTGGAATTAAAATGCCATGGCATGCACTCCATGCATGTGCCCATGCCTTGACAAGAATATGTTTGAAAATTCCTTCGAATTTACTGCACATGGAATTAACTCGCACACAAGTACACAAAAATATGATTTTTCAAACCGTTGTGGTTAGGCATTGCATGTAGATGTAGTTCAAATTTTAATTACGGTCATTAAATGGTTAGAAAATCACTTGAATGTCTTTAGAAGGTCAAATGACCCCTGAAATTTACCAAATTTTCACATGAGAGTTGAATGTTAAACGTATGAAAAAAAATTGAACGCCGTAAGAGGAAGCTATCTCCCGTTCGTCATCAAACATGCATTGTTCCCTCTCGGAAGCACGAACCTTCTAGCGAGTTGCTCCGGTTTGTGAGGGCGTGTGTCCAAACGTTCGTCAAACATGCCAATTTCTTTACCACATCATCTTGGTGGCATGACATTACATCAACCAAGGTTTCATGTGTTTCTGATCATTTTTCTATTTTTTTGAATTAAAATGCCATGTCACTCCATGCATACTATGCATGTGTCCATGTCGTGAGACCAATATGTTTGAAAATTCCTTCTAATTTACTGCACATGGAATTAACTCGCACACAAGTACACAGATATGATTTTTCAAACCGTTTTGGTTTGGCGTTGCATGTAGATGCAGTTCAAATTTGAATTATGGTCATTAAATGGTTAGAAAATCACTTAAATGTCTTTGAAAGGTCAAATGACCCCTAGAATTTTCCAAAATTTCACATTACAGTTGTAGTAGTGCACGTTAGACGTAGAAAAAATTTCAAGGCCGTAAGAGGAAGCTATCTCCCGTTCGTCATCAAACATGCATTGTTCCCTCTCGGAACCACGAACCTTCTAGCGAGTTGCTCCGGTTTGTGAGGGGTGTGTGTCCAAACTTTCGTCAAACATGCCAATTTCTTTACCACATCATCTTGGTGGCATGACATTAAATCAAGCAAGGTTTCATGTTTTTCTGATCATTTTTTAATTTTTTGGAATTAAAATGCCATGGCATGCACTCCATGCATGTGCCCATGCCTTGACACCAATATGTTTGAAAATTCCTTCTAATTTACTGCACATGGAATTAACTCGCACACAAGTACACAAAAATATGATTTTTCAAACCGTTATGGTTAGGCGTTGCATGTAGATGTAGTTCAAATTTGAATTACGGTCATTAAATGGTTAGAAAATCACTTAAATGTCTTTAAAAGGTCAAATGACCCCTGAAATTTACCAAATTTTCACATGACAGTTGTATTAGTGCACGTTAAACGTAGGAAAAAATTTGAAGGCCGTAAGAGGAAGCTATCTCCCGTTCGTCATCAAACATGCATTGTTCCCTCTCGGAACCACGAACCTTCTAGCGAGTTGCTCCGGTTTGTGAGGGGTGTGTGTCCAAACGTTCGTCAAACATGCCAATTTCTTTACCACATCATCTTGGTGGCATGACATTACATCAACCAAGGTTTCATGTGTTTCTGATCATTTTTCTATTTTTTGAATTAAAATGCCATGTCACTCCATGCATACGTATGCATGTGTCCATGTCGTGAGACCAATATGTTTGAAAATTCCTTCTAATTTACTGCACATGGAATTAACTCGCACACAAGTACACAGATATGATTTTTCAAACCGTTTTGGTTAGGCGTTGCATGTAGATGTAGTTCAAATTTGAATTACGGTCATTAAATGGTTAGAAAATCACTTAAATGTCTTTAAAAGGTCAAATGACCCCTAGAATTTTCCAAAATTTCACATTACAGTTGTAGTAGTGCACGTTAGACGTAGAAAAAATTTGAAGGCCGTAAGAGGAAGCTATCTCCCGTTCGTCATCAAACATGCATTGTTCCCTCTCGGAACCACGAACCTTCTAGCGAGTTGCTCCGGTTTGTGAGGGGTGTGTGTCCAAACTTTCGTCAAACATGCCAATTTCTTTACCACATCATCTTGGTGGCATGACATTACATCAACCAAGGTTTCATGTGTTTCTGATTTTTTTGGAATTAAAATGCCATGCCACTCCATGCATACGTATTCATGCATATGTGTCCATGTCTGATACAAATATGTTTGAAAATTCCTTCTAGTTTACTGCACATGGAATTAACTCGCACACAAGTACACAAATATGATTTTTCAAACCGTTTCGGTTACGCGTTGCATGTAGATGTAGTTCAAATTTGAATTACGGTCATTAAATGGCTAGAAAATCACTTAAATGTCTTTAAAAGGTCAAATGACCCCTAGAATTTTCAAAAATTTCACATTACAGTTGTAGTAGTGCACGTTAGACGTAGAAAAAAATTGAAGGCCGTAAGAGGAAGCTATCTCCCGTTCGTCATCAAACATGCATTGTTCCCTCTCGGAACCACGAGCCTTCTAGTGAGTTGCTCCGGTTTGTGAGGGGTGTGTGTCCAAACTTTGGTCAAACATGCCAATTTTTTACCACATCATCTTGGTGGCATGACATTACATCAACCAAGGTTTCATGTGTTTCTGATTTTTTTATTTTTTGGAATTAAAATGCCATGTCACTCCATGCTTAATTGTGTCATAGCCGTTAGACCAATATGTTTGAAAATTCCTTCCAATTTACTGCACATGGAATTAAATCGCACACAAGTACACGAAATATGAGTTTTCAAACCGTTATGGTTAGCTGTTGCATGTACGTGCAATTCAAATTTCAATTACGGTCATTAAATGGCTAGAAAATCACTTAAATGTCTTAGAAGGTCAAATGACCCCTGAAATTTTCCAAAATTTGACATGACAGTTGTATTAGTACTACAAAATTTCTCGTTCATTTAAAATACCATCCGTTGGCAGTTTATTCCAAATTCGTCTTTCACAGCTAATAAAAATATCTACAACATCACACACAGTTGTTTTCTAGGAACCGTTTGCGATGAAAATATCTGGGTCTATTTAAGTCTCCCTCCTTAAGCTTCGCCGGCTCGTCTGCTCTAGTGTCGGCAAACCCCGAATCCACGAATCCTGATCCGCATTCCCGCACCCCCTTCTTGCAAAGATGACGCCGTGGAAATGCTCCGTGAAGGCTCGTACGATGGCCGCGCCCCCCCCCCCCGAGCACCGCCGCCTACGCCGAGAGTGCCGCCGCATACGCATTGAGCGCGGCCGCTTCCGCCAAGAGGGCGTCTGTGGCAGCCGACAGGGCAGCTGGAGCAGCCAAGACGGCTGCAAACGCCGAGAGCGCTCGAGCTGCCGTCCGTGCCGCTGATGTCGCCCTGGCCCGGGTCGAGGCCATCCATGCCAAGATCAAGGATGCACATGCCAAGATATTCCAGGCCACCTCGGACTCCAGCATGCAACCCACGTCTGAAAAGGCGGCGGTGGCCATGGAGCAACTGCTTCCTCATGAGGTCGCCGAGCGGGAGTGGAGATGCAGGAGGCGGCGGAGATCGAGGAGCGTCGGGAGGAGGAGTTGCGCGTGGCCGAGGTCGAGGTAGAGAAGAGTCTGTCCGTCGAGGAATCGGCATTGGAGTACCAACGCGAGCTCTAGCGTAGCCACTACTACGAGTACTACAACCTTGAGGGCAGCGCTGAGGACGAGGACGCAGTCGACTTCAGCAGGGGGCGCGGAGTCCACCAACGGCGGCATGTCGCCTGGACAAGTCATTGACGTCTCATCTCACACCGGCGATGCATAGGCCGGCGCGGCGGCGGATTTTTAATTATGCGTACTTAGGCTTTGTTTTTAATGCTGGTCTTTTGTTAGAGCAATGTTTAGGTCAACTGGCTCTGTGTAACTACTAAAATTGCTCGATTCAGTAAGTGTGGTCTGTCTGTTGTACGCTCTTTTGTGTGCCCAAATTAGCAAGCGATGTTAAATTATGCAATGACGTACCTGGGGAAATTTCCACCAAAATTTGAATTATCAAACTCATCCCATGCGCGTAAAGCAGAAGAATCGTTTGCGATGCACACCATCATTCAAAGTGAATGGTCCGGCGGCACCACGCGCGTTCAAAGTGAATGTGCCCATGCCTTGAGACCAAAATTTGAATTATCAAACTCATCCCATGCGCGTAAAGCAGAAGAATCGTGTGCGATGCACACAATCGTTCAAAGTGAATGGTCCGGCGGCACCGCGCGCAAAGTTTCCCTCCACATTTCCAAAATTTTGGCCTACCGCCAAAATATCTACCCCCGCCCCCCTTCCCCACCCCCTTTTCTCCCTGACCACAAGTCACATTTCCCCTGTTTCCTCCTTCCTTCCTTCCTTGCTAAGCTATAGCCGCTTCCTCGCTCTCGCCGTCTCGCATCCTACCGCCGGGGTCGCCATGGTCTTCTTCAAAGACATCTCCAGCGGTTCCTCCTCCGGCGACTACTCCTTCACCACCCAGGTATGCCTCTCTTCTCTCTCTCGGGCTATGACTTGGAATGAAGGATTTTTACCCGGAGGTCGATTTGAGTCGTTTCTTCCTCTTGTAGCTCCCTAAGACCATCAGTGGCAACGAATGGAGCGGGGTGGCTGAAGATCTATCTGCTCGTTGTCACCATCAATCTCCATGCGTGAAGCTACTTGCGTTTGATTCTGTGGACACTGGGAGGAAGTTTCTGGCATGTGCAGAGAAGGTTAGACCCTCTTCCATTGTTACAAATCATTTGTTAGATGTGATTCAGACACTGTCACGGTCCCAACCCATTCATACCACACCTTCAACCAAACGCATCCTAAGACAGTGTCACAGTTTGTACCTAGTATCTTAAATTGTTGCCATCTCATCAGCGGTGCCATTAGAAAATTATTTGGCACCGCTTCAGCAGTTTGTGCAGCCAACTTTGGTCCACACATCCGAGCAGCCAAGCAGTAAAATACTAAATCTTTATGGCACGAAGGAACTGGGCATCGGAGCAACTACGTGCTCCGGAGTCCGGGTCCCTGATTTTTTTCGCTGCATCGGCTCGCCAGTTCAGGGCACCGGTGCGAGATGTAGCAACAGTTGTCTTTACACCAGTTTTGGCATACATAATGGACGGCCTTAGTGCTATTAGTTCTATGTTACTAAATTTGTGCATGTACACACCTGTTAGTATCAATTTGCTGTCATCCAAACACTGTCGCTATGCTGTTGCAGTTATATTTACCTTCCTCATAAAATGTTCAATTTGTTATTTATTGTACATGAGTAAGAACTTGTAGCATCGTTGTAGTTAATTATAGTTTCTGATGTTCCAGAATTTGGTTGTTGTCTCAGTACCAATTATTTCATTTGCACATTGATCTTTTTGAGAAGATATGTCATAATTAACATGTTTCTTCAGTTTTTCAAAATAAGCATTGGTGATTTTCTATGTTGCTATAAACCCATTTCCCCTACAATTGTTACTGATCTAGTTTTAAATATTATAGGATGAACGGAAGTGTTCGTACTTGGAGTGGGTTAATCAAGAGTGGCCACAGTCTTTGAAGATGTGCCTAACAAAGCTCTGGACCATGTATGAGGAAGTGAACACACGTAGGCTTACAGAAAGTCTTGTCAATGCTGAAGCATATTTCAAGATGCGGGATAAAAAGTTCAAGGTGGAGAATGAGCTCAGATTTTTTAAATCAGACTTTGCTAAGATGGTGTTGGTGAAGGAGGAGGCACTTTCCCAGTTGGCCCGTGCAAAACGGGTTCTTACTGAACTGAAAGCAGAGGTGGATAAGACAAGCCTGGATGATCTCGATTAGGGAAATGAATATATTGTTCTTATGAAGTTGAACTAGCTATATGTTGTACTGTGCTGTTTTCATGTAGCTACCGTACTGTGATGTTATAATATATTTATGTGCCTGATATGAAATTGGCAAACAGCTGCTCGATATGAAATGTGAATTTGCGTAATATTGGAATTATTAATTGTAAACTAATAAACCTGCTAAATGTGTCATGGACCTTTCAAACGGTTCTAGCAGTAAAAGCGCTTGCGATGGATAGCCCAATGCCACACAGTTTTCTTCATCAAATCGTGTGTGATATAGTTGATAAAAGCAAACAGTTAACCAAGGAAGACTGTGTGTGATAGTTACACCTTCCACACATGAGCCTACACATAAAACTGTGTGGGATTTACATCTGAACGGAAACGTTTTCTCTGGATTGACTGTGCGGGATGTACATAAGAACGGAAACGTATTCCTTGGATTGACTGTGTGTGATATACATACGAACGGAAATGTTTTTCTGGGATTCACCGTGTGGGATGTACATACCTACGAAAATGATTTTCTCGGATTACCGTGTGGGATGTACATACCTACGAAAATGATTTTCTCGGATTACCATGTGGGATGTACATACCTACGGAAATGATTGGGTTTCGATGCCTCGCCCGATCGCACACGGCCCCAGCCTGGGTCCCAGGAGGGCCTATCCCCGACGATTTCTGGGTCGTGTGGGAAGGACACCCTATCGCACACACTCACTTGGCCACGGTTACAAATGCCGTCGTGGAAAGGGGTTAAAAACCGTTTGTTTAGGACCGACGCGCACCAGTGATAATGCCTATACTGATGCATTTATTGGGAAAGTCTCCGCTGTCCAAGAAGAGACTAATATTTTGCAGGAAACTATGGAAGAAGAAATTGATGACACTTTGAGCCCATTGGATGAAAAAGATGAGGAGGAGAGCGAAGAATAAAAGGAGGAAGAGCGGATTAGCTACCCGTGCTCACCTTCTAATGAGAGTAACTCTTCAACTCATACATTGCTTAATTTCCCTTCGTGCTTACCGAAGGATTATTGCTATGGTAATTGCTATGATCCCTTGGATTCATTTGAAATATCCCTTTTTGATGAAATTGATGCTTGCTATGCTTGTGGCCATGATGCCAATATGAATGATGCTTATGGAGATGAACTTGCTATAGTTCCTTATGTTAAGAATAAAATTGTTGCTATTGCATCCACACATGATAGTCCTATTTTCTTTTTGAATTCTCCCAACTACACTATATCGGGGAAGTTTGCACTTATTAAGGATTATATTGATGGGTTGCGTTTTACCGTTACACATGATGATTTTGATAGATATAATATGCATGTGCTTGCTGCTCCTACTTGCAATTATTATGAGAGAGGAACTACATCTCTGCCTCTCTATGTTTCCAATACAATAAAATTGCAAGAAACTATTTACTGCTATGTATTGGCCTTTACTTTGTGTGCATGAATTGTTCATTTATGACATGCTGATGCATAGGAAGAGAGTTAGACTTCGTTGTTGCATGATATATACTCCCTCTGTTCGGAAATACTTGTCGGAGGAATGGATGTATCTAGACGTATTTTAGTTCTATATACATATATTTTATCCATTCATTGGACAAGTATTTCTGAACGGAGGGAGTATTACTTTGTGTTCACTACTAAATCACAAATCATTGTTAATTAAAATTGGCTTTGATATACCTTGGGATCCAGCAAGATCCATTACTTGAGCACTTTATGCCTAGATTAATGGCTTTAAAGAAAGCGCTACAAGGGAGACAACCCGGAAGTTTGAGAGTCATTTATTTCTGTTTTGTGCTTTTATAAAGTTTAAAAACAAAAAAAAAAGTGGGGAACCTAAAGCTTTTTCAAAAAGAAAAGTGAAAGTAAGAAAGACGAGCACAGTTGAAGTGGGGGAGCTCCTTGAACTTTGTTCATGCCCATGGAAACTTTGCAAACCTTGATTACAGATAATTTTCAACAAAAAATAATTATCCCCTTGTACAAATCCATTGTATTATAAAAATAATGTGCCAAGATTTGCCTTTAGGATGATTAGATTGCTTGTTTGGTTTGTGCAGTGCAAAAACAGAAACTTTGGCTGTAGTGCGTGAATTTTTTTTTACTGGAACATCAAATGTTTCTAAAACATTTTGAACAGTAATTCTATACAAATTTTTTATTTTGTCCTAATTTTTCAGAATTTTTGAAGTTACAGAAGTATGGTAGATGTTTAGATTGCTACAGATTGTCCTGTTTAAGACATATTTTGTTTTGATGCATTGTTTTGCTAGTTTTGATGAAACTATCAATTTTATCTGTGGTTTAAGCCATAGAAAAGTTATAATACATTAGCTATAATGCAAAAATAAATATTAATGGGTTTGCACAATATTTAAAGTGGTGATTTGTTTTATTATACTAACAGATCTCATGAGGGTTTTGTTAAGTTTTGTGTGATTGAAGTTTTCAAGTTTTGGGTGAGATCGCGATGGATGAAGGAATAAGGAGTGGCAAGAGCCTAAGCTTGGGGATACCGGAGGCACCCCAAGGTAATATTCAAGGACTCCCAAGCAACTAAGCTTGGGGATGCCCCGGAAGGCATCTCCTCTTTCTTATAACGATCATCGATAATTTTACTTGGAGCTATATTTTTATTCGTCACATGATATGCATAAGTCTTGGAGCGTCGTGTGCTTTTTATTTTTATTTTAATAATGAACAATGCTGGTATGACATAGTCCTTGGTTGATTTATAGAATGCTTCATGCACTTCAGTTATATCTTTTGAGTATGGCTTTATAGAATGCTTCATGTGCTTCGCTTATATCATTCGAAGTTTGGATTGCCTGTTTCTCTTCACATTGGAAACCACCATTTGTAGAATGCTCTTTTGCTTCACTTATATTTCTTAGAGCATGGGCATATCTTTTGTAGAAAGAATTCAACTCTCATGCTTCGCTTATACCTACTTAGAGAGTTGACAGGAATTGGTCATTCACATGGTTAGTCATAAAATCCTACATAAAACTTGTAGATCACTGAATATGATATGTTTGATTCCTTGCAATAGTTTTGCAATATAAAGATGGTGATATTAGAGTCATGCTAGTGAGTAATTGTCGATGGTAGAAATACTTGTGTTAAAGTTTGTGATTCACGTAGCATGCACGTATGGTGAACCGTTATGTAACGAAGTTGGAGCATAATTTATTTATTCATTGTCTTCCTTCTGAGTGGCGGTCGGGGATGAGCGATGGCCTTTTCCTACCAATCTATCCCCCAAGGGGCATGTGTGTAGTGCTTTGTTTCGATAGTTAATAAATTTTTGCAATAAGTATGTGAGTTCTTTAAGACTAATGTTGAGTCCATGGATTATACGTGCTCTCACCCTTCCATCACTGCTAGCTTCTTCGGCACCGTGCATTGCCCTTTCTCACCTCGAGAGTTGGTGCAAAATTCACCGGTGCATCCGAACCCCGTGATATGATACGCTCTATCACACATAAGCCTAATTATATCTTCCTCAAAACAGCCACCATACCTATCATCACATTTCCGTAGCCATTCCGAGATATATTGCCATGCAACTTCCATCATCATCATATACATGACTTGAGCATTCATTGTCATATTGCTTTGCATGATCGTAAGATAGCTAGCATGATGTTTTCATGGCTTGTCCATTTTTTGATGTCATTGCTACGCTAGATCATTGCACATACTGGTACACCGCCGTAGGCATTCATATAGAGTCATATCTTTGTTCTAGTATCGAGTTGTAATATTGAGTTGTAAGTAAATAAAAGTGTGATGATCATCATTATTAGAGCATTGTTCCAGTGAGGAAAGTATGATGGAGACTATGATTCCCCCACAAGTCGGGATGAGACTCCGGATGAAAAATAAAAAAAGTCCAAAAAAAGAGAGAGCCAAAAAAGAGAGAAAACAAAAAAATGAGAGAAAAATAGAGAAGGGGCAATGTTACTATCCTTCTACCACACTTGTGCTTCAAAGTAGCACCATGTTCTTCATAGAAAGAGTCTCCTATGTTGTCATTTTCATATACTAGTGCGAAATTTTATTATAGAACTTGGCTTGTATATTCCGATGATGGGCTTCCTCAAATGGCCGAGGTCTTCATGAGCAAGCAAGTTGGATGCACACCCACTTAGTTTCCAGTTTGAGCTTTCATACACTTGTAGCTCTAGTGCATCCATTGCATGGCAATCCCTACTCACTTGCATCGATATCGATTGATGGGCATCTCCATAGCCCATTAATTTGCCTAGTTTATGTGAGACTTTCTCCCTTTTTGTCTTCTCCTCACAACCACCATATTCTATTCCACCTATAGTGCTATATCCATGGCTCACGCTCATCTATTGCGTGGAAGTTCAAAAGTCTTGAGAACATTAAAAGTATGAAACAATTGCTTGGTTTGTCATCGGGGTTGTGCATGATGAAATACTTTGTGTGATGAAGATGGAGCATAGCCAGACTATATGATTTTGTAGGGATAACTTTCTTTGGCCATGTTATTTTGAGAAGACATGATTGCTTTATTAGTATGCTTGAAGTATTATTGTCTTAATGTCAAACGATAGACTATTGCTTTGAATCACTCATGTCTTAATATTCATGCCATGATTAGATTATATGATCAAGATTATGCTAGGTTGCATTCCACATCAAAAATTATCTTTTTTATCAATTACCTACTCGAGGACGAGCAGGAATTAAGCTTGGGGATGCTGATACGTCACCGTCGCATCTATAATTTTTTATTGTTCCATGCCAATAATTTACAACTTTTACATACTTTAGGCAACAATTTATACTCCCTCCATTTTTGTATACAAGGCCACAAACTCAGATTACAGGTACCAAGGTAAAATTTAATGTGTTCCTTTGTAAATTCAGTTTTCTTTTTGTTTAGTGGGATCATTAATACACCACATGCATGCAAGGAAGGGATAGAAAGCTGATTGGAGTGTCATGATGACTGCATGCATGCAAGTATTAAATAGGCTACTAGTTCGAGAAAATATCATTAACTTTTGTCTCGATTATTGTTGGTGGCCTTGTATAGATGCAACATGTATTTTCCATAGTGGCCTTGTATAAGTAAATGGAGGGAGTATGATTTTCTTGGACTAACATATTGATCCAGTGCCAGTTCCTATTTGTTGCATGTTCTTTTTCGCAGAAAACCATATCAAACAGAGTCCAAATGGGATAAAAACTTATGAAGATTTTTTTGGAATATATGTGAATTTTGGGAAGTGGAATCAACGCGAGACGATGCCCGAGGGGCCCACAAGGGTGAGGGGCGCGCCCCAGGGGGTAGGGCGCACCCTAGACCGTTGTGGTCACCCCGTGAGGTGGTTGGTGCCCTTCTTTCGCCGCAAGAAAGCTAATATCTGGATAAAATCGTGTTAAAATTTCAGTCCAATTGAAGTTACGATCACTGGGAATTCAAGAAACGGTGAACGGCCAGAATCTGAGAGCGCAGAAACAAAAGGAAACATAGAGAGAGAGAGCGAGCGAGCGAGCGAGAGAGAGAGAGAGAGAGAGAGAGAGAGAGAGAGAGAGAGAGAGAGAGAGAGAGAGAGAGAGAGAGAGATAGATCTAATCTCGGAGGGGCTCCCACCCCTCCGCCACCATGGAGGCCGTGGACCAGAGGGGAAACCCTTCTCCCATCTAGGGGGGAGGTCAAGGAAGAAGAAGAAAGAGGGGGCTCTCTCCCCCCTCTCCCGGTGGCGCCGGAACGCCGCCGGGGCAATCATCATGTGACGGCAATCTACACCAACAGCTCTGTAATCTTCCCCAACATCTCTATCACCTTCCCCCATATATCTACATCGGTCCACTCTCCCGCAACCCGTTGTACCCTCTACTTGAACATGGTGCTTTATGCTTCATATTATTATCCAATAATGTGTTGCCATCCTATGATGTCTGAGTAGATTTTTGTTGTCCTATCGGTGATTGGTGAATTGCTATGATTGGTCTAATTTGCTTGTGGTTATGTTTCTGTCCTTTAGTGCCATCATATGAGCGCGCGCGTGGATCACACCATAGGGTTAGTTGTATGTTGATAGGACTATGTATTGGAGGGCAAGGGTGATAGCAGCTTCAGCCTAGCATAGAAATTGATGCATACGGGATTGAAGGGGGACCAATATATCTTAATTCTATGGTTGGGTTTTACCTTAATGAACGTTAGTAGTTGCGGATGCTTGCTAATATTTCCAATCATAAGTGCATAGAATTTCAAGTAAGGGATGACATGCTAGCAGTGGCCTTTCCCACATAAAACTTGCTATCGGTCTATTAACGTAGTCAATTGCTTAGGGACAATTCCGCAACTCCTACCACCACTTTTCCACACTCGTTAAACTAACATAATTGTTTATTTATGTAAACAACCCCTAGTTTTTATTTATGTGCTCTTTATTATCTTGCAAACCTATCCTAAAACACCTACAAAGTACTTCTAGTTTCATACTTGTTCTAGGTAAAGCGAACGTTAAGCATGCGTAGAGTTATATCGGTGGTCGATAGAACTTGAGGGAATATTTGTTCTACCTTTAGCTCCTCGTTGGGTTCGACGCTCTTACCTATCGAAAGAGGCTACAACTGATCCCCTATACTTGTGGGTTATCAAGAAGATATTATGCACTACTTTAATAATCCTGAGAAAACCCCATTCAATTATATAATGGAAGACACATTGGATCAAGGTGAATACTTTAGGGATTATCGCTTGACTCAAAAAGGGAAACTGTTATGGGATCAAATTTATATGTTGCATTGGTATGCTTGGAATTTATGCTAGAGATATGATTATACTTATTGCTCTAGGATGAAGGCTCGACACCTTCCCTTTTCTTGTAGATTTAATGATAATAAAACCTTGGCTTCTTATGCTAATGGTATATATGTTTATTATGATGTGGAATGAGTAGAAGAATTAGTTGCTTTTAAGGGTGCTTATGAAATTGAATCTTTGTTTGAAAAGTGTGAATATCTTGATGATGATGTTTACAGACCTGAAAATTATGCTATACTTAAATATTGCTATCAGAATTATGAATATAATTCCGATATTGATGCATTTCTTGAGAAAGTCTCCGCTATCAAAGAAGAGACTAATATTTTGCAGGAATCTATGGAAGAAGAAATTGATGACACTGTGAGCTCATTAGATGAAAAAGATGATGAGGAGAGCGAAAAACAAAAGGAGGAAGAGTGGATTAGCTACCCGTTCCCACCTTCTAATGATAGTAACTCTTCAACTCATACATTGTTTAATTTCCCTTCGTGCTTACTGAAGGATGATTGCTGTGATAATTGCTATGATCCCTTTGATTTGTTTGAAAAATCCCTTTTTTATGAACTTGATGCTTGCTATGCTTGTGGCCATGACGCCAATATGAATGATGCTTATGGAGATGAACTTGCTATAGTTCCCTATGTTAAGAATGAAATTTTTACTATTGCACCCATGCAAGATAGTCCTATTATCTTTTTTAATTCTCCCAACTACACTATACCGGAGAAGTTTGCGTTTATTAAGGATTATATTGATGGGTTGCGTTCTACTATTGCACATGATGATTTTGATAAATATAATATGCATGTGCCTGCTACTCCTGCTTGCAATTATTATGAGAGAGGAACTACATCTCCACCTCTCTATGTTTCCAATACGATAAAATTGCAAGAAACTACTTATGCTACGTATTGGACTTTACTTGATGTGCGTTGATACGTCCATTTTGCATCATGCTTTTATATTGATATTTATTGCATTATGGGATGTTGTTACACACTCTAGCACAATATTTGTCAGGACCGGATTTTCGGGATAGTAATTTCCCAAAAAGACGGCCCATGTGCTCACCAGCCCCAGGATTACTGTTAGCTGATGAGGCACAATCTTGATACAGAAATTCCAAGCAAGGTACAAGATATGTAGTACAAGACCATTGTGGCCTATGAGTACAACAATTGGTTTCTAGCGGTTGATGGCGGAAGCGGTTTGTGGTTCATCAGTGGCCATGGGACTCCATTTCCCACAGGAACAGCTGACCAGGATAACTCCTATCTTTGCGCGGCTGCTATCTCCATTGCGTAGGTTCCGGGGCTGTCGTCGCAACGCTCCTCTCCACGCAAGAAATGTGGCCAAGACAATAGCCAGGGACAAGCCAGTGAGTACTTTGAATGTACTCGCAAACATCATGAAAACAGGTATAACATAGCAGGTGATAATCATGCAGTAACATAATCCGCGATCACTTAGTCAGTCCCAAAATAAAACTCACGAAGCACATAAGCAGGAAATTAAAAATGCACCGATCGGGTGTTTGAAGCGACACCTTGAATGGGTAATAATATAAAGCGTGCCTCAGTCGGGCGTCTGAGCGATGTCACATGAAGGGCTTATATAAAAGAATAACAAACATGCCACAGTCGGGCGTCTGAGCGACACCACATAAAGGGCTTATAAGGTAAATAAATAACAAGCATGCCACAGTCGGGTGTCTCAGCGACACCACATAAAGGGCTTATAAGGTAAATAAATAACAAGCATGCCACAGTCGGGCGTCTCAGCGACACCACATAAAGGGCTTATAAGGTAAATAAATAACAAGCATGCCACAGTCGGGCGTCTCAGCGACACCACATAAAGGGCTTATAAGGTAAATAAATAACAAGCATGCCACAGTCGGGCGTCTCAGCGACACCACATAAAGGGCTTATAAGGTAAATAAATAACAAGCATGCCACAGTCGGGCGTCTCAGCGACACCAGATAAAGGGCTTATAAGGTAAATAAATAACAAGCATGCCACAGTCGGGCGTCTCAGCGACACCACATAAAGGGCTTATAAGGTAAATAAATAACAAGCATGCCACAGTCGGGCGTCTCAGCGACACCACAAAAAGGGCTTATAAGGTAAATAAGCATGGTGAATATCCAGGAGGTAGAACCGTCCCAGGGATACTCAATAATTCAAATAATGTAAATGGTTAGTCCATAATAATAATAACCATAATCATCACAAGTCACAAGTCATGATCCAAGTTCTGGTTTAACAGTTTTTCTCCTCCGAAGACCGACACTAAGACCGACACTTGACCCATCCCAGACTGTAGTCCTTACCCATGGACACGGCTATTCGAATAGATGTATAATCTCTACAGAGGGTGTACTCTTTACCCACGGGTAACGGATTTCTTTAGTCCATCGGGACTAATTCCGTCTACGGTCTTTTAATTGAAAACACACCTAAGCGCACACACCAGCCTAACTTACCGGTGTCTGGAATCACCCACGACACCCATTAAGCAAAACTCTAAGTGGGGATGCTACAACCTCGACTTAGCATGGGATCACAAAATTTATACCGCGCGCAAACTAGGGGAGCTACCCCCTCGGCTCCAACCAGAAACACGCATGCCCCCGGACCAGGTGGCATGCCTACCGGATGCAGCCGGTATCTTCCACCATGGCCTCTCTGTACAGTGTGTGCTAGAAAGGGGTTGACAACTTACTGAACCGTACCCTACCTATGGCAGGGACAAGTGGTAGTACGAAACAAGTATGGGAGGTTACCGGAACAAGACTCGATCTACGGCCGACTCAGGAGGTTTAAGTATTCCCTGCATGGTTAGCATAGCAATGTTCTTCATAGTTTCCCGACAGGGTCACCACCCCTCATGCCCCATCATGCCTTACTGCACATTCTCGCCACAACGAGACGTCAGTCACGGGGTTGTGTTCACCGGAACATAACCTCCTTTCGGACTCCCTCCGAACTATCATCAGGCACATGTGGCATGAGAAGTAGCTACTGTCACCAATGTCACATACATAACAGAAAAGATTTTCACCATGTGCTTATATGCATGAGTATGATTCCACATAAAATAACACCATTCCACATTAGCATAAATGATGGAGTTCTAGAATATTCTAGCAAAACAGCACCCAACTTGTATCATATCTGAGTTCAAGATGCTTGCCTTCAAGGTGTGGAGGGGTGAGGTGCACTCCAAAACTTTTGAAAGTTATAATCTCCCCTCCAAATTCCTATTTTCAAAAATATTCAAATAACACATACTTTAAAAACAGCGCAAAAAGTTGTCCAAGATATTTTTGAAATAAATCTTAAAATAAACTAGGTGGAATTTGAGAGAGGTAGGAAAAAGAATTAATTCATTTGGAGTTTTATTTAGAAAGATATAGCCAGTCAAAATTTCAGTCAAAATCTGATTTTAAAATAAAACAGAAAAGAAAACGTTTCGGACGAAATACGCTTTCGAGAGGGGGACACGTACTTCGGGCTTTACGCCTCCACTTAAAACAGCGCGGGCCGGCTCGGGGTCACTGACAGTGGGTCCAGGGGGCCCACTGGTCAGGTTTGACCAGTCGCCCGCGCCTCCCTCCTCCTCTATCCGAGTGGTGGTGGGCTCCGGTGATCGACGCCGGCGAACGGCGGCTCCCCACGGGGCCCTGGGGGCAGGGATGGATCCGCCAGTCCAGGGCGGTCCTCCCGGTGGTCGCTAGGTTGGCGGGGGTTGAGGAAGTCGCCGGCGGCGAGCTCCGCGGCGGAGGTGGCTTCGGGAGGTTTTGGGGACTAGAGCTACGGTGGTTCCCGATCGTGTTTGAGAGGTGGGGTGGCTCAGCAAGGTTCAGGGGAGTTGAACGGAGGTTCCAGACGGACGGGGGAGGCTCTGGTTGCGACGAGCGGGACCGGAACGTGGCGGCGGCCGAGCTGACCGGAGAGGGGGAAGACGGCCTTCCTTGGTCGATTGCAGGCTATGGAAGCGCTAGGTGGATGGCTTGAGCTTGCCTGAGTGACTGGACGAGCTCGGGGCTCCTCTTATAGGCGGCCAAGGTCGGTTCCGCGGCGGCCGTGGATAAGACCGACGGCGAACCGCCGTTCTGTTGCTGCAGGGCGACGTGGAGGTGATTGGGGTTGGTCGGCGCATTCCGACGAGCTCCCCACTGTTCAAGGGGGCGAGCTGGCGCGCGCGGGTGGCTCGGGCGGTGCCGTCCGCGGCAGAGCCCTGCTGTGGCCGGCCGCTAGCTGCCACGGCCGACCTGACGGCGGCGCTGTGGAGCTCCAGGGGCGGCCTGGAGGGTGCTGGTGAGTGGATGAGGATGAGCGTGGCTCTGCAGGTGAGCAAAGGCCAGGGGCCAGACGCGGCAACCCGTGCGCACGCATGTGCAAAACGCGCGCTCTGGGCGCGCCCAGCGCATGCACGCCAGGTGCTCGACGAAATGCCAGCGCGTGTTAGAGAGCTCGGATGATGCTGGTAGTTAACAGGCCTGGTTTAGGGTTATCTCGGAGCTTAGTGGACAAGTTAGTTAGGTCAGAGGATCAAGCTCACAATGCCAACTAAAAATCATGCCAAATTTGGCCATGCACACAAAGTGCTCGACAGAATGTCATGGGCATCTAGGCATCTATTGGGGTGGCCAAAAACTCCAGATCATAGTCTCTTTAGATGCTAAAGAAGGTGGTAAGGTTAGTTTGGCAAAAACAGAAACTTGTTAGTGCAAGTTTTTGAGAAAACCAATACTAGACAGAAGGAAAAGGGCATCATTTCATGGACCAAACATACTCCAATGGGTCCACTCTCCTGGGCTTAAGGGTTTTGCAGGGTGGTCTATAAGTAGGAAAAAGAGTCATGGGTAAAAGGGCAGGTTAAAATATGGTTGCAGTAGAAAATGCCAAACTGAACCAGAGAGCAAAAGAGGATGATTTGCTCAAATTTTTCAAAGCACACTCATAGGTTTTTGCATAAAGTTGAATTATATACTCCTACTGACCTCCCCTAATTTTGATGGAAGTTTTAAAGGAATATTTAAATAGGTTCTAGTGCAAATTACAAACTGGACCAGATTTGAAAACTTGAGGTAGGGCTCAAAATCTCCAAATGACTAAAAGAGATTTTTGCATAAAAGTGACGTGGGAAAATCACATGACATCTCCAAATTTTGGTGGGAATTTTAAAGAAGTATTTGAAAGGGTTGTAGTGCAAATGAGGCTCTAAAGCTTATAAAAATCATTTTTAAAAGAAGCTCAGGAAAAACAATTATGCAAATAAATCCACTGATAAAAGCAATGTTTTCTTGAGAGGGTATGCAAGTTCAATAATATTTTTGGAAAGTTTTTCACTTGGGGTAAAAACTCCACAATATTAAAGGAAAGAGAGGTTCTGAAATCAAAAGATAAATCCAGAAAATAAAAATTTAATTTCCTGGCAAAATTTTAATTAATAAAACAAGGTAAAAATTTTGGGGTGTTACAATATTTATTGCATTATGGGATGTTGTTACACACTCTAGCACAATACTTATGTATTTTCTCTCTTATGTTACAAGGTTTACTTGAAGAGGGAGAATGCGGGCGACTGGAGTTCTGGACTAGAAAAGGAGCAAATCTGAGAGACCTATTCTGCACAACTCTAAAAGTCCTGAAACTTCACGGAGAATTATTTTGAAATATATAAACAATATTGGGCGAAGAAAGCACCAGAGGGGACCCACCAGGCAACCACAAGGGTGGGGGGCGCGCCCCCTACCTTGCCGCCCACCTGGCAGGCCCCCGGTGCCCATCTTCTGCTATATGAAGGATTTTTACCTGGAAAAAATCAAGAGGAAGCTTTCGGGATGAAGCGTCGCCGTCACGAGGTGGAACTTGGGCAGAACCAATCTAGGGCTCCGACGGAGCTGTTCTGCCGGGGAAACTTCCCTCCCGGAGGGGGAAATCGAAGCCATCGTCATCACCAATGATCCTCTCATCGAGAGGGGGTCAATATCCATCAACGTCTTCACCAACACCATCTCCTCTCAAACCCTAGTTCATCTCTTGTATCTGATCTTTGTCTCAAAACCTCATGTTGGTGCCTGTGGGTTGCTAGTAGTGTTGATTACTCCTTGTAGTTGATGCTAGTGAAGGAAATATGCCCTAGAGGCAATAATAAAGTATTATATATTTCCTTATATCATGATAAATGTTTATTATTCATGCTAGAATTGTATTAACCGGAAAAATAATACATGTGTGAATACATAGACAAACAGAGTGTCACTAGTATGCCTCTACTTGACTAGCTCGTTAATCAAAGATGGTTATGTTTCCTAGCCATAGACATGACTTGTCATTTGATTAACGGGATCACCTCATTAGGAGAATGACGTGATTGACATGACCCATTACGTTAGCTTAGCACCCGATCGTTTAGTATGTTGCTATTGCTTTCTTCATGACTTATACATGTTCCCATGACTATGAGATTATGCAACTCCCGTTTACCGGAGGAACACTTTGTGTGCTACCAAACGTCACAACGTAACTGGGTGATTATAAAGGTGCTCTACAGGTGTCTCCAAAGGTACTTGTTGGGTTGGCGTATTTCGAGATTAGGATTTGTCACTCCGATTGTCGGAGAGGTATCTCTGGGCCCACTCAGTAATGCACATCACTATAAGCCTTGCAAGCATTGTGACTAATGAGTTAGTTACGGGATGATGTATTACGGAACGAGTAAAGAGACTTGCCGGTAACGAGATTGAACTAGGTATCGAGATACCGACGATCGAATCTCGGGCAAGTAACATACCGATGACAAAGGGAACAACGTATGTTGTTATGCGGTCTGACCGATAAAGATCTTCGTAGAATATGTGGGAGCCAATATGGGCATCCAGGTCCCGCTATTGGTTATTGACCGGAGAGGTGTCTCGGTCATGTCTACATAGTTCTCGAACCCAAAGGGTCCGCACGCTTAAAGTTACGATGACAGTTTTATTATGAGTTTATGTATGTTGATGTACCGAAGGAGTTCGGAGTCCCGGATGAGATCGGGGACATGACGAGGAGTCTCGAAATGGTCGAGACGTAAAGATCGATATATTGGACGACTATATTCGGACTTCGGAAAGGTTCCGAGTGATTCGGGTATTTTTCGGAGTACCGGAGAGTTACGGGAATTCGTATTGGGCCTTAATGGGCCATACGGGAAAGGAGAGAAAGACCCCAAAGGGTGGCCGCACCCCTCCCCATGGGCTAGTCCGAATTGGACTAGGGAGGGGGGCGCCCCCTTCCTTCTTTCTCCTTCCCCCTTCCCTTCTCCTACTCCCACAAGGAAAGGAGGAGTCCTACTCCCGGTGGGAGTAGGACTCCCCCCTTTGGCGCGCCTCTCTCTTGGCCGGCTGCCTCCTCCTTGCTCCTTTATATACGGGGGCAGGGGGCACCCCATAGACACAACAATTGATCCTTGAGATCTCTTAGCCGTGTGCGGTGCCCCCCTCCACCAAATTACACCTTGATAATACCGTTGTGGAGCTTAGGCGAAGCCCTGCGTCGGTGGAACATCATCATCGTCACCACGCCGTCGTGCTGACGAAACTCTCCCTCAACACTCGGCTGGATCGGAGTTCGAGGGACGTCATCGAGCTGAACGTGTGTAGAACTCGGAGGTGCCGTACGTTCGGTACTTGATCGGTCGGATCGTGAAGACGTACGACTACATCAACCGCGTTGTGATAACGCTTCCGCTGTCGGTCTACGAGGGTACGTGGACAACACTCTCCCCTCTCGTTGCTATGCATCACCATGATCTTGCGTGTGCGTAGGAATTTTTTTTTGAAATTACTACGTTTCCCAACAGTGGCATCCGAGCCTGGTTTTATGCGTTGATGCTTTGCACGAGCAGAACACAAGTGAGTTGTGGGCGATATAAGTCATACTGCTTACCAGCATGTCATACTTTGGTTCAGCGGTATTGTGAGATGAAGCGGCCCGGACCGACATTACGCGTACGTTTACGCGAGACTGGTTTCACCGTTCGGAGCACTCGTTGCTTAAAGGTGACTGGCGGGTGTCTGTCTCTCTCACTTTAGTTGAACCGAGTGTGGCTACGCCCGGTCCTTGCGAAGGTTAAAACAGCACCAACTTGACAAACTATCGTTGTGGTTTTGATGCGTAGGTAAGAACGGTTCTTGATAAGCCCGTAGCAGCCACGTAAAACTTGCAACAACAAAGTAGAGGACGTCTAACTTGTTTTTGCAGGGCATGCTGTGATGTGATATGGTCAAGACATGATGTGATATAATGTGTTGTATGAGATGATCATGTTTTGTAATCGAGTTATCGGCAACTGGCAGGAGCCATATGGTTGTCGCTTTATTGTATGAGATGCAATCGCCATGTAATAGTTTTACTTTATCACTAAGCGGTAGCGATAGTCGTAAAAGCAATAAGTTGGCGAGACGACAACGATACTACGATGGAGATCAAGGTGTCGAGCCGGTGACGATGGTGATCATAATGGTGCTTCGGAGATGGAGATCACAAGCACAAGATGATGATGGCCATATCATATCACTTATATTGATTGCATGTGATGTTAATCCTTTATGCATCTTATCTTGCTTTGTTTGACGGTAGCATTATAAGATGATCTCTCACTAAAATTTCAAGACAAAAGTGTTCTCCCTGAGTATGCACCGTTGCGAAAGTTCTTCGTGCTGAGACACCACGTGTTAATCGGGTGTGATAGGCTCTACGTTCAAATACAACGGGTGCAAAACAGTTGCACACGCGGAATACTCAGGTTAAACTTGACGAGCCTAGCATATACAGATATGGCCTCGGAACACAGAGACCGAAAGGTCGAGCGTGAATCATATAGTAGATATGATCAACATAGTGATGTTCACCATTGAAACTACTCCATCTCACGTGTTAATCGGTCATGGTTTAGTTGCTTTGGATCACGTAATCACTTAGATGATTAGAGAGATGTCTATCTAAGTGGGAGTTCTTAAGTAATATGATTAATTGAACTTAAATTTATCATGAACTTAGTCCTGATAGTATTTTGCAAATTATGTTGTAGATCAATAGCTCGCGTTGTTGCTTCCCTGTTTATTTCTGATATGTTCCTAGAGAAAAATTATGTTGAAAGATGTTAGTAGCAAAGATGTGGATTGGATCCGTGATCTGAGGATTATCCTCATTGCTGCACAGGAAAAATTATTTCCTTGATGCACCGCTAGGTGACAGACCTATTGTAGGAGCAGATGCAGACGTTATGAACGTTTGGCTAGCTCAATATGATGACTACTTGATAGTTTAGTGCACCATGCTTAACGGCTTAGAATCGGGACTTCAAAGACGTTTTGAATGTCATGGACCATATGAGATGTTCCAGGAGTTGAAGTTAATATTTCAAGCAAATACCCGATTTGAGAGATATGAAGTCTCCAACAAGTTCTATAGCTAAAAGATGGAGGAGAATCGCTCAACTAGTGAGCATGTGCTCAGATTGTCTGGGTACTACAATCGCTTGAATCAAGTGGGAGTTAATCTTCCAGATAAAATAGTGATTGACAGAATTCTCTAGTCACCATCACCAAGTTAGTAGAACTTCGTGATGAACTATAGTATGCAAGGGATGACGAAAGTAATTCCCAAGCTCTTCGTGATGCTGAAATCGACGAAGGTAGAAATCAAGAAAAACATCAAGTGTTGATGGTTAACAAGACCACTAGTTTCAAGAAAAGGGCAAAGGGATAGAAGGGGAACTTCAAGTAGAACGGCAAGCAAGTTGCTGCTCAAGTGAAGAAGCCTAAGTCTGGTCCTAAGCCTGAGACTATGTGCTTCTACTGCAAAGGAACTGGTCACTGGAGGCGGAACTGCCCCAAGTATTTGGTGGATAAGAAGGATGGCAAAGTGAACAAAGGTATATTGGATATACATGTTATTGATGTGTACTTACTAGTGTTTATAGCAACCCCTCAGTATTTGATACTGGTTCAGTTGCTAAAGAGTAGTAACTCGAAAACGGAGTTGCAGAATAAACAGAGACTAGTAAAAGGCGAGGTGACGATGTGTGTTGGAAGTAGTTCCAAGATTGATATGATCATCATCGCACACTCCCTATACTTTCGGGATTAGTGTTGAAACTAAATAAGTGTTATTTGGTGTTTGCGTTGAGCATGAATATGATTTGATCATGTTTATTGCAATACGGTTATTCATTTAAGTTAGAGAACAATTGTTGTTCTGTTTACATGAATAAAAACCTTTTATGGTCATACACACCAACGAAAATGATTTGTTGGATCTCAGTGATACACATATTCATAATATTGAAGCCAAAAGATGCAAAGTTAATAATGATAGTGCAACTTATTTGTGGCACTGCCGTTTAGGTCATATTGGTGTAAAGCGCATGAAGAAACTCCATACTGATGGGATTTTGGAATCACTTGATTATGAATCACTTGATGCTTGCGAACCGTGCCTCATGGGCAAGATGACTAAAACGCCGTTCTCCGGAACTATGGAGAGAGCAACAGATTTGTTGGAAATCATACATACAGATGTATGTGGTCCGATGAATATTGAGGCTCGCAGCAGGTATCATTATTTTCTGATCTTCACAGATGATTTGAGCAGATATAGGTATATCTACTTGATGAAACACAAGTCTGAAACATTTGAAAAGTTCAAAGTATTTCAGAGTGAAGTGGAGAATCATCGTAACAAGAAAATAAAAGTTTCTACGATATGATCGCAGAGGTAAAATATTTGAGTTACGAGTTTGGCCTTCAGTCAAAACAAAGTGAAATAGTTTCACTACTCACGCCACCCGGAACACCACAGCGTAATGGTGTGTCTGAACGTCGTAATCGCACTTTACTAGATATGGTGCGATCTATGATGTCTCTTACTGATTTACCGCTATCGTTTTGGGGTTATGCTTTAGAGATGGCTGCATTCACTCTAAATAGGACACCATCGAAATCCGTTGAGACGACGCCTTATGAACTATGGTTTGGCAAGAAACCAAAGTTGTCGTATCTTAATGTTTGGGGTTGCGATGCTTATGTGAAGAAACTTCAACCTGATAAGCTCGAACCTAAATCGGAGAAATGTGTCTTCATAGGATACCCAAAGGAGACCGTTGGGTACACCTTCTATCACAGATCCGAAGGCAAGATATTTGTTGCTAGAAATGGATCCTTTCTAGAGAAGGAGTTTCTCTCGAAAGATGTGAGTGAGAGGAAAGTAGAACTTGATGAGGTAACCGTACCTGCTCCCTTATTGGAAAGTAGATCATCGCAGAGATCGGTTTCTGCGACACCTACACCAAGTAGTGAGGAAGTTAATGATAATGATCATGAAACTTCAGATCAAGTTATTACTGAACTTCGTAGGTCAACTAGATCAAGATCCGCACCAGAGTGGTACGGTAATCCTGTTCTGGAGGTCATGTTACTAGACCATGGCGAACCTACGAACTATGAAGAAGCGATGGTGAGCCCAGATTCCGCAAAATGGCTTGAAGCCATGAAATCCGAGATAGGATCCATGTATGAGAACAAAGTATGGACTTTGGTTGACTTGCCCGATGGTCGGCAAGCCATTGAAAATAAATGGATCTTCAAGAAGAAGACTGACGCTGATGGTAATGTTACTATCTATAAAGCTCGACTTGTTGCGAAAGGTTTGCGACAAGTTCAAGGGATTGACTACGATGAGACCTTCTCACCCGTAGCGATGCTTAAGTCTGTCCGAATCATGTTAGCAATTGCCGCATTTTATGATTATGAAATTTGGCAAATGGATGTCAAAACTGCGTTCCTGAATGGATTTCTGGAAGAAGAGTTGTATATGATGCAACCGGAAGGTTTTGTCGATCCAAAGGGAGCTAACAAAATATGCAAGCTCCACCGATCCATCTATGGACTGGTGCAAGCATCTCGGAGTTGGAATATATACTTTGATAAGTTTATCAAAGAATATAGTGTTATACAGACTTGCGGTGAAGCCTGTATTTACAAGAAAGTGAGTGGGAGCACTACAGCATTTCTGATAAGTATATGTGAAGGACATATTGTTGATTAGAAATAATGTAGAATTATTCTGCAAAGCATAAAGGAGTGTTTGAAAGAAGTTTTTCAAAGATAGACCTCGGTGAAGCTGCTTACATATTGAGCATCAAGATCTATAGAGATAGATCAAAACGCTTGATAAGTTTTTTCAATGAGTACATACCTTAACAAGATTTTGAAGTAGTTCAAAATAGAACAGTCAAAGAAAGAGTTCTTGCCTGTGTTACAAGGTGTGAAATTGAGTAAGACTCAAAGCCCGACCACGGCAGAAGATAGAAAGAGAATGAAAGTCATTCCCTATGCCTTGGCCATAGGTTCTATAAAGTATGCCATGCTGTGTACCAGATCTATTGTATACCCTACACTGATTTTGGCAAGGGAGTACAATAGTGATCTAGGAGTAGATCACTGGACAGCGGTCAAAATTATCCTTAGTGGAATAAGGATATGTTTCTCGATTATGGAAGTGACAAAAGGTTCATCGTAAAGGGTTACGTCGATGCAAGTTTTGACACTAAATCTAGATGACTCTGAGTCTCGGTCTAGATACATATTGAAACTGGGAGCCATTAGCTAGAGTAGCTCCATGCAGAGCATTGTAGACATAGAAATTTGCAAAATACTTACGGATCTGGATGTGACAGACCCGTTGACTAAAATTATCTCACAATCAAAACATGATCACACCTTAGTACTCTTTGGGTGTTAATCACATAGCGATGTGAACTAGATTATTGACTCTAGTAAACCCTTTGAGTCTTGGTCACATAGAGATGTGAACTATGGGTGTTAATCACATGGTGATGTGAATTATTGATGTTAAATCACATGGCGATGTGAACTAGATTATTGACTCTAGTGCAAGTGGGAGACTGAAGGAAATATGCCCTAGAGGCAATAATAAAGTATTATATATTTCCTTATATCATGATAAATGTTTATTATTCATGCTAGAATTGTATTAACCGGAAAAATAATACATGTGTGAATACATAGACAAACAGAGTGTCACTAGTATGCCTCTACTTGACTAGCTCGTTAATCAAAGATGGTTATGTTTCCTAGCCATAGACATGACTTGTCATTTGATTAACGGGATCACCTCATTAGGAGAATGACGTGATTGACATGACCCATTACGTTAGCTTAGCACCCGATCGTTTAGTATGTTGCTATTGCTTTCTTCATGACTTATACATGTTCCCATGACTATGAGATTATGCAACTCCCGTTTACCGGAGGAACACTTTGTGTGCTACCAAACGTCACAACGTAACTGGGTGATTATAAAGGTGCTCTACAGGTGTCTCCAAAGGTACTTGTTGGGTTGGCGTATTTCGAGATTAGGATTTGTCACTCCGATTGTCGGAGAGGTATCTCTGGGCCCACTCAGTAATGCACATCACTATAAGCCTTGCAAGCATTGTGACTAATGAGTTAGTTACGGGATGATGTATTACGGAACGAGTAAAGAGACTTGCCGGTAACGAGATTGAACTAGGTATCGAGATACCGACGATCGAATCTCGGGCAAGTAACATACCGATGACAAAGGGAACAACGTATGTTGTTATGCGGTCTGACCGATAAAGATCTTCGTAGAATATGTGGGAGCCAATATGGGCATCCAGGTCCCGCTATTGGTTATTGACCGGAGAGGTGTCTCGGTCATGTCTACATAGTTCTCGAACCCAAAGGGTCCGCACGCTTAAAGTTACGATGACAGTTTTATTATGAGTTTATGTATGTTGATGTACCGAATGAGTTCGGAGTCCCGGATGAGATCGGGGACATGACGAGGAGTCTCGAAATGGTCGAGACGTAAAGATCGATATATTGGACGACTATATTCGGACTTCGGAAAGGTTCCGAGTGATTCGGGTATTTTTCGGAGTACCGGAGAGTTACGGGAATTCGTATTGGGCCTTAATGGGCCATACGGGAAAGGAGAGAAAGACCCCAAAGGGTGGCCGCACCCCTCCCCATGGGCTAGTCCGAATTGGACTAGGGAGGGGGGCGCCCCCTTCCTTCTTTCTCCTTCCCCCTTCCCTTCTCCTACTCCCACAAGGAAAGGAGGAGTCCTACTCCCGGTGGGAGTAGGACTCCCCCCTTTGGCGCGCCTCTCTCTTAGCCGGCTGCCTCCTCCTTGCTCCTTTATATACGGGGGCAGGGGGCACCCCATAGACACAACAATTGATCCTTGAGATCTCTTAGCCGTGTGCGGTGCCCCCCTCCACCAAATTACACCTTGATAATACCGTTGCGGAGCTTAGGCGAAGCCCTGCGTCGGTGGAACATCATCATCGTCACCACGCCGTCGTGCTGACGAAACTCTCCCTCAACACTCGGCTGGATCGGAGTTCGAGGGACGTCATCGAGCTGAACGTGTGTAGAACTCGGAGGTGCCGTACGTTCGGTACTTGATCGGTCGGATCGTGAAGACGTACGACTACATCAACCGCGTTGTGATAACGCTTCCGCTGTCGGTCTACGAGGGTACGTGGACAACACTCTCCCCTCTCGTTGCTATGCATCACCATGATCTTGCGTGTGCGTAGGATTTTTTTTTTGAAATTACTACGTTTCCCAACAGCTAGTTGGTTTATTCGGTGGAAGATCATATGTTCAGATCCTTAATGCTATTTAATACCCCTCTGATTATGAACATGAATATGCTTTGTGAGTAGTTACATTTGTTCCTGAGGACATGGGAGAAGTCTTGTTATAAGTAATCATGTGAATTTGGTATTCGTTCGATATTTTGATGAGATGTATGATGTCTTTCCTCTAGTGGTGTTATGTGAACGTCGACTACATGACACTTCACCATGATTTGGGCCTAGGGGAAGGCATTGGGAAGTAATAAGTAGATGATGGGTTGCTAGAGTGACATAAGCTTAAACCCTAGTTTATGCGTTGCTTCGTAAGGGGCTAATTTGGATCCATAGGTTTCATGCTATGGTTAGATTTATCTTAATTCTTCTTTCGTAGTTGCGGATGCTTGCGAGAGGGGCTAATCATAAGTGGGAGGCTTGTCCAAGGAAGGGCATCACCCAAGCACCAGTTCACCCACCTATCAAATTATCAAAGTAACGAACGTGAATCATATGAGCATGATGAAATCTAACTTGACAACAATTCCCATGTGTCCTCGGCAGCGCTTTGCTTTATATAAGAGTTCTCCAGGCTTGTCCTTTGCTACAAAAAGGATTGGTCCGCCTTTCTGCACCTTAGTTACTTTTTTTACTTGCTTCCCGTTACGAATTATCTTATCACACAACTATCTGTTACCGATAATTTCAGTGCTTGCAGAGAATACCTTGCTGAAAACCGCTTATCATTTCCTTCTTCTCCTCGTTGGGTTCGACACTCTTAATTATCGAAAGGACTAGATATATCCCCTATACTTGTGGGTCATCAGGACTCTTTTCTGGCGCCGTTGCCGGGGAGTGAAGCGCCTTTGGTAAGTGGAATTTGGTAAGGAAACAATTATATAGTGTGCTGAAATTTACTGGCACTTGTCACTATGGAAAATAATCCTTTGAGGGGCTTGTTCGGGGTATCTTCACCTCAACCGGAAGAGAAAAGAGTTGCTCCTCAACCTACTTCACCTACTGAAAATATTTATTATGAAATTCCTTCGGGTATGATAGAGAAACTGCTAGCTAATCCTTATGCAGGAGATGGAACATTACATCCTAATATGCATCAAATCTATGTGGATGAAGTTTGTGGATTATTTAAGCTTGCAGGTTTGCCCGAGGATGATGTCAAGAAGAAGGTATTCCCTTTATCTTTGAAGGGAAAGGCATTGACATGGTATAGGCTATGTGATGATATTGGATCTTTGAACTACAACCGATTGAAATTGGAATTTCATCAGAAGTTTTATCCTATGCATCTAGTTCATTGTGATTGAAATTATATTTATAATTTTTGGCCTCGTGAAGGAGAAAGTATCGCTCAAGCTTGGGGAAGGCTTAAGTCAATTTATATTCATGCCCCAATCATGAGCTCTCAAGAGAAATTATTATTCAGAATTTTTATGTTTGGCTTTCTCGTAATGATCAATCCATGCTCGATACTTCTTGTAGTGGTTCCTTTACAAATAAGACTATTGAATTCAAATGGGATTTATTAGAAAGAATTAAACACAACTCTGAAGATTGGGAACTCGACGAAGATAATGTGTCAGGTATAAACCTTAAGTTTGATTGTGTTAAATCTTTTATGGATACTTGACAAAGATAACTTGTGTTAAATGAGGTGATGAAAAAGGTTTTCCCTTTATATTTGAAGGGAAAAGCATGTGCATGGTATAGGCTATGCGATGACATTGGATCATGGAATTGGAATCGTTTAAAATTGGAGTTCCACCAAAAGTTTTATCCTATGCATCTAGTTCATCGTGATCGGAATTATATATATAATTTTTGGCCTCGTGAGGGAGAAAGTATCGCTCTAGCTTGGGGGAGGCTTAAGTCAATGTTATATTCATGCCCCAATCATCAGCTCTCAAGAGAAATTATTATTCAGAACTTTTATGCTCGGCTTTCTCGTAATGATCAAATCATGCTGGATACTTCTTGTGTTGGTTCTTTTATGAAGAAAACTATTGAATTCTGGTGGGATCTTTTGGAAAGAATTAAACGCAACTCTGAATATTGGGAACTCGACGAAGGTAAAGAGTCAGGTATTAAGCTTACGTATGATTGTGTTAAATCTTTTATGGATACCGATGCTTTTCAAAAGTTTAGCGCCAAATATGGACTTGACTCTGAGATAGTAGCCTCCTTTTGTGAATCAGTTGCTACTCATGTTGAACTCCCTAAAGAGAAGTGGTTTAAATATCACCCACCTATTAAAGATGAAATTAAAAAACCAGTACCGGTTAAAGAAGAAACTATACTTTATAATGTTGATCCAGTTGTTCCTACTGCTTATATTGAGAAACCACCTTTTCCTGTAAGGATAAAGGAACATCCTAAAGTTTCAACTGTGGTTAACAAAAGCTATGTTAGAACACCTAAACCAGATGAACAAATTAGGGTGGAACCTAATGTTGCTATGGTTAACGATCTCTTAGAAGAGGATATAGATGGGCATGTTATTTACTTCTGTGTAGAAGCTGCTAGAATTGCTAAACCCGATAAAAGGGATAAACATAGACCAGTTGTTGGCATGCCTGTCATTTTAGTTAAAGTAGGAGATCACTGTTATCATGGTTTATGTGACATGGGTGCTAGTGTGAGTGCTATTACTTACACATTATATCAAGAAATTAAGAAAGACATAGCACCTGCAGAGATAGAAGACATAGATGTTACTATTAAACTTGCTAATAGAGACACCATATCACCTTTTGGGATTGTTAGAGATGTTGAAGTCTTGTGTGGGAAAATAAAATACCCTGCTGATTTTCTTGTTCTTGGTCCCCCACAAGATGACTTCTGTCCCATTATTTATGGTAAACCTTTCTTGAACACAGTTAATGCTAAGATAGAATGTAAGAAACAAACTGTTGGTGTTAGTATTGGTGATGAGTCACATGAGTTTAATTTTTCCAAGTTTAGTAGAAATCATCATGAAAAAGAATTGCCTAGTAAGGATGAATTAATTGTTCTTGCTTCTATTGCTGTGCCACCTACTGATCCTCTAGAACATTATTTGCTAGACCATGAAAATGATTTACATATGCATGAAAGAAATGAGATAGATAAGATTTTCTTTGAACAACGTCCTCTACTTAAACACAATTTGCATATTGAAACTTAAGTTTGATTGTGTTAAATCTTTTATGGATACTTTACAAAGACAACTTATGTTAAATGAGGTGATGAAAAAGGTTTTCCCTTTATATTTGAAGGGAAAAGCATTTGCATGGTATAGGCTATGCGATGACATAGGATCATGGAATTGGAATCGTTTAAAATTGGAGTTCCACCAAAAGTTTTATCCTATGCATCTAGTTCATCGTGATCGGAATTATATATATAATTTTTGGCCTCGTGAGGGAGAAAGTATCGCTCTAGCTTGGGGGAGGCTTAAGTCAATGTTATATTCGTGCCCCAATCATGAGCTCTCAAGAGAAATTATTATCCAGAACTTTTATGCTCGGCTTTCTCGTAATGATCAAACCATGCTGGATACTTCTTGTGCTGGTTCTTTTATGAAGAAAACTATTGAATTCCGGTGGGATATTTTGGAATGAATTAAACGCAAATCTGAAGATTGGGAACTCGACAAAGGTAAATAGTTAGGTAAAAAGCTTAAGTATGATTGTGTTAAATCTTTTATGGATACTGATGCTTTTCAAAAGTTTAGCACTAAATATGGACTTGACTCTGAGATAGTAGCTTCTTTCTGTGAATCTTTTCCTACTTATGTTGATCTCCCTAAGGAGAAGTGGTTTAAATACCATCCTACCATTGAAGTGAAAGTAGTAGAACCTATTAAAGTTGAAGAGGAAACCATTACTTATAATGTTGATCCTATTGTCTACTGCTTATATTGAGAAACCACCTTTTCCTGTTAGAATAAAGGATCATGCTAAAGCTTCAGCTGTGGTTCGTAAGAGTAATACTAGGACACCTACACCCCCTGAACAAATTAAAGTTGAACCTAGTATTGTTATGGTTAAAGATCTCTTGGTTGATAATATTGATGGGCATGCTATTTATTTCTGTGATGAAGCTGCTAGGATTGCTAAACCTGATATTAAACAGGAACATAGACCTGTCGTTGGCATGCATGTTGTTTCTGTTAAAATAGGAGATCATAGTTATCATGGCTTGTGTGATGTGGGTGCTTGTGTGAGTGCAATTCCTTTTACTTTATATTAAGAAATTATGAATGATATTGCACCTGTTGAGATAGAAGATATTGATGTTACTATTAAGCTTGCCAATAGAGATAGTATATCACCAATAGGGATTGTTAGAGATGTTGAAGTCTTGTGTGGGGAAATAAAATACCCTACTGATTTTCTTGTTCTTGGTTACCCACAAGATGATTTTTGTCCCATTATATTTGGTAGACCTTGCTTGAATACTGTTAATGCTAGGATAGATTGCGAAAAGGAAATTGTTACTATCGGTTTTGGGGATGTGTCTCATGATTTTAATTTCTCTAAATTTCGTAGACAGCCCCATGATAAAGAACTGCCTAGTAAGGATGAAATTATTGGTCTTGCTAGACCATGAAAATGATATGTTTATGAATGATATGTTTATGAATGAAAGAAAGAAATTAGATGAAATATTCTTTAACCAAATGCCTGTTTTGAAACACAATCTGCCTGTTGAAATCCTTGGGGATCCTCCCCACCCAAGGGTGATCCCGTGTTTAAGCTTAAACAATTACCTGATACTTTGAAATATGCTTATCTTGATGAAAAGAAGATATACCCTGTTATTATTAGTGCTAACCTTTCAAAGCAGGAAGAAAAGAAATTATTGAAAACTCTGAAGAAGCACCGAGCCGCTATTGGATATACACTTGATGATCTTAAGGGCATTAGTCTCACTCTATGTTAGCACAAAATTAATATGGAGCCTGATGCTAAACCAGTTGTTGATCCTCAACGACGGTTAAATCCTAAGATGAAAGAAGTGGTAAGAAATGAAATACTAAAGCTTCTAGAGGCAGGTATAATTTATCCTATTGCTCATAGTAGATGGGTAAGTCCCGTTCATTGTGTCCCTAAGAAGGGAGGTATTACTATTGTTCCTAATGACAAGAATGAATTGATTCCACAAAGAATTGTTACAGGTTATAGAATGGTAATTGATTTTCGCAAATTAAACAAAGCTACTAGAAAACATCATTACCCTCTACCTTTTATTGATCAAATGCTAGAAAGACTGTCCAAACATACACATTTATGCTTTCTAGATGGTTATTCTGGTTTTTCTCAAATACCTGTGCCAAATGAGGACCAAGAAAAGACCACTTTTACTTGCCCTTTCGGTACTTTTGCTTATAGCTGTATGCCTTTTCGTTTATGCAATGCACCTGCTACCTTTCAAAGATGTATGACTGCTATATTCTCTGACTTTTGTGAAAAGATTGTTGAGGTTTTCATGGATGATTTCTCCATTTGCGGAACTTCCTTTGATGATTGCTTAAGCAACCTTGATTGAGTTTTGCAGAGATGTGAAGAACTAATCTTGTTTTGAATTGGGAGAAGTGCCACTTTATGGTTAATGAAGGTATTGTCCTAGGGCATAAAACTTCTGAAAGGGGTATTGAAGTTGATAAAGCTAAAGTAGATGCTATTGAAAAGATGTCGTGTCCTAAAGATATCAAAGGTATAAGAAGTTTCCTTGGTCATGATGGTTTCTATAGGAGGTTTATTAAATACTTCTCTAAAATTTCTAGGCCTCTCACTAATATCTTGCAAAAAGATGTTCCTTTTGTTTTTGATGATGATTGTGTAGAAGCATTTGAAATACTTAAGAAAGCCTTGATTTCTGCACCTGATGTTCAGCCACCTGATTGGAATTTACCCTTTGAAATTATGTGCCATGCTAGTGATTATGCCGTAGGTGCTGTTCTAGGGAAAAGAGTTGATAAGAAATTGAATGTTATCCATTATGCTAGTAAAACTCTAGACAGTGCCCAGAGAAATTATGCTACCACTGAAAAAGAATTTTTAGCAGTTGTTTTTGCTCATGATAAGTTCAGATCTTATATTGTTGATTCCAAAGTAACTATTCACACTGATCATGCTGCTATTAAATATCAAATGGAAAAGAAAGATGCTAAGCCTAGACTTATGAGATGGGTTCTCTTGTTACAAGAATTTAATTCGCATATTATTGATAGAAAGGGAGCTGAGAACCCCGTTGCAGACAACTTGTCTAGGTTAGAAAATGTTCTTGATGACCCACTGCCTATTGATGATAGCTTTCCTGATGAGCAATTAGCTGTCATAAATGCTTCTCGTAATACTCCATGGTATGCTGATTATGCTAATTACATTGTTGCTAAATTTATACCACCTAGTTTCACATACCAGGAAAATAAAAAGTTTTTCTATGATTTAAGACATTACTTTTGGGATGACCCACACTATAAAGAAGGAGTAGATGGTATTATTAGAAGTTGTGTACCTGAGCATGAACAGGAACAGATTCTATGCAAGTGGCACTCCGAGGCCTACGGAGGACACCACGCTGGAGATAGAACCGCGCACAAGGTATTGCAATCTGGTTTTTATTAGCCTACTCTCTTCAAAGATGCTCATAAGTTTGTCTTGTCATGTGATGAATGCCAGAGAATTGACAATATTTGTAGACGTCAAGAAATGCCTATGAATTATTCACTTGTTATTGAACCATTTGATGTTTGGGGCTTTGATTATATGGGACCTTTTCCTTCCTCTAATGGGTATACACATATTTTAGTTGCTTTTGATTACATTAGTAAGTGGGTAGAAGCTATTCCAAGTAGTAGTGCTGATTGTTGGTGTACAAAAGTAGGGGCCTTTCTGTACCCCTTTACTTGTGCACGGGCAGTCATAGCCGCACCTACGGCCGTGCTTGGCGGGGCAGAGGAAGGAAAAGAATAAGACTACCAAGGCAGAACTCAAGCCAGAAGCATGAAGAGCAAAGGGGCAAGGTGGATTCCCCCGGCAAGACCCTTGCCGGGGCGGCCTACACAGCCCCGGCAAGAGCCTTGCCGGGGCGACTTGCCCGACACCAGCAAGGCCGCCACCCTTGAGCCTGAGAGTCCCGACACCATCGACAAACATCAAGACCAAGGCTCAGGGGCGCCTGCATGGTGGCATGCAGATCTTTGTGAAGATCAAAAGCCTGCAAATCTAGATGAAAACCAGAAGACGAAGACCCCCGGCAAGACCCCTTTGCCGGGGACGGCTGAAGACCCCCGGCAAGACCCTTGTCGGGGACGCCTACGAGACCCCGGCAAGACCCTTGCCGGGGGCATCTGCAGAGTCACAGCCAGGCCCACACCTACCAAGGCTCCGCCGCCCCGCGGCCATTCCAACACCGCAATCAGCCCGCCAACTAGGTGAGCACCTGCATGGCAGCGTGCAGCTTCCAGGCCAACTAAGCAAGCACCTGCGTGGTGGCATGCAGATCTTCGTGAAGACTCTGTCACCGCACCAGCACAGCAGCCAGCCAGCCAGCGTGGCGCTGCATGCCTCGTAAGCTTGGACGCGCATCGAAGCAAGGCGAGGCGATGACGGGTGGGATGGGCCTTGTTACCATCCCCGATAAAGCAAGATGACACATGGGTGGCGCATTAAATGCGTTTGTCCTATGATGTCAGGAGAAAAACTTGTACACTGTAGATACTTTCCACCTCATGTATGCCACTGTGGCGACCCCTTTGACGTATAAAAGGGGCCCGAGGCGTACTAAGGAAGGATTCGGACTTTTTGGACTGGGCATGCACTGCAGTTAGTTCAAGAACTCAAGAACACCAAATATACACAAAAGCAGGACTAGGGTATTACACGTAGTTCGCAGTCTGAACCTGGGTAAAAAACCCTCGCGTTGATCTTCTAGACCCGCTCTTTGCGCAGCCCCGCGCCCCGCCAACCGTAGTAGGGATTCCCTGTGATCCCATAGGTGCCATTTCCCTGACATCTTTGGTGCGCCAGGTAGGGGGCACAGGCTGTGGAAATCTGGTTTTGAAGCCAACGCATCGACTCCCTCATCGGGATGGCTCGAGAGAAGAAGGCGACGCCGATCAGCCGTACTCTGGTCCGTCCGCAGCCGCAACAACCATCTGCATGGCGACGGAAAAGCTAAGTCACGCAAAACCTTGAGCAATTTCTTTTTTTATATAAGGTGATTCTCCTCGAAAGATCTTGCACCTTGTATGGAAAACCTGCACGCCATGGAACCCTTCCGCTATTGGCAACACCCTTGTTCTGTTTCGAGGCCGCTCAACAGTTCAAGTGACCGTGCTGAGAATGGCAAGGTGGCTTGCCTAGCAGCAAGCGCCCCCCGGCAGGCTGCTAAGGATTCGTTCCTCAAAGCGCCATAGCACGGGTTTACGCGCCAACAAGCCTATCCAGCTAAGCGTAGGGTGCGTACGTACAAAGAAAGATCAAACAGGAAGATAGCACGTACTATTTCAGAATACTGCAAAGTTATATTACATCAATAGTTGCTACGGTTCTAACTTAAGATAAAATTGTCTTGGTCATGAACTCGTAGCCGCGATGAGAAAGGGGGCGCCTAGTCCCGGCGCTGGCCCTCCACCCTCTTGACTCCGTCGACGCAGCTGATGATAGGCTCGGTACGCTCTTCAAGTGCCGTGAGGTCCGCATCCTCCGACAAGCTCTCCAGCGCGTTGGCGAAGTCGACGCTGGGGTTCGAGAACGCCACCTGGGTGAGCACCTTGGTCAGGGCGCCCCGGCAGAGCCTCCGGGCCTCGTTGGCCAGATAAGCTGCTCGATTGGAGCGGAGCTGCTCCAGGGCTTCAAGGACACCCTCGAAGAACAAGGTTAGCCTGGCATTGGGGCTTATGTTCGCCTCCTGGGAGTACCTGAAGTTCGGCATGCCCATGACGGCCAGCTGCGTGGTGAGTGTCTCTGCAACGTTGATGAGGCGGCTGATCCAGAGATTTACTCTGGCCACGAAGTCCTTATGGGCAGCAGCGTCATCCTTCTTCAGCTGCCTCTCGTCCTCCAGGGCCTTGTTTAGGGTCTCCTCACGGGCCCTAGCCTCCGAAAGCGTCCCCTCCAAGTCGTCCAGTTTCAGCTTCAGATCGTTGATGGAGTCGTTGGCCTCGGAGAGCAGCTTGGCCTTGTCGGAGATGGCGACCTGCGAATTCGCCAGAGTGCGGTTGGCCGTGTCCCTCTCCTCCGTCAGCTCCAAGATCTCCTTTTTCAGCCCATCCCTCTCCAGCTCCAGCTTCTCCACCTTGCCGGCATGGTCTAGGGCCAGAGCATCAAGTGCGTCCTTGTGTTTCTGCTCGAGCTCCTGAGTCCGCTGGGCGACGATCTTCCCGATTTCCTCATCCTTGCCGCGGAGCGTGGCGGTAAGCGCCTGCTCACGAGCAACGAGGTCTTCCTCCTGGGTGTCCAGCATAGCCTACTGCTGCCGCCGGGTAGCTTCGTCCTTGGCGGCCTGTTCCTTCGCCGCCTCCTGGGCCTTCTCGATATCGGCCTGCTTCAAGATGAGCTCTCGCTTGCGCTCATCCAGCTCACCATGGGCAGTCCTTAGTTCCTCCTAGGCCTCGCCAAACCAGACCTGTGTCTGAGCAACGTGCTCCTCAAAATCCGCCTCCGCCTTGGCCACCGCTGCCATCCTGGATTTCACTTTGTCTTGGCGGGCACGGTGGAGCGCCTGGAGCTTCTGGAAGTTGGCGCTCATGGCTCAGAGAAGCTGCTCCTCTTGGGAACAGCCGCCGCCGGTGCTCGGTTCGTCAACAACCTGGAGCCCGGCGATGGCAAGCACCTCATCATCAAACACTTCCCCTTCGGCTGGCGCTCTGGTGTTCGTCGTCCCTGGGAGGCGGACGAACAGGTCGTCGCCCACCCTCAGGTACTTGCCCGGGGCAGGAGCAGCGGGGGAGGAAGGTTGGTCGTTGGCCACATCCTCCTCGATGGGCTCCTTGGTGGCCTCCTCAGCAGCGGCCTCGCCGGACTCCCCGGCAGACCCCTTGCCGGGCTCCCCAGCAGCGGCCTCACCGGTCTCCCCGGCAAGCCCCTTGGCAGCCTCCTCGGCGGCAGACTTGGCGACTTCCCCAGCCGCGATCTTGGCGGCCTCGGCTTCGGCATCCTTGGCGACCTCCTCGATGACGGTGTCGATATCTTCCTGGTCCGTCGAGGGAGGGTCTGGAAACCAGAAAGGAGAATGAAATGAGGCCAAAATCAAGGTTCAGAACAAAGAAAAGAAGAAAAAATAGGGACGGGAAGCAGGCCGCTTACCCGTGCCAAGATGAGAAGAAGTGGTTGCCTCCCCGCCAACGTTCGTGGCCGGGACAAAGCCGCCAACACCCAAGCATGCCTCCTCTTCCTCCGTGCGCGTGGGCTCAGCGGTGGATGCCCTTGCCGGGGACGCCCCCCGGGCAGCGTGGTCGATGGGGGCGGCGTGTCGGGAGCGGCCCTTAGTGGCTCCTCCTGTTGCCGCTCTCCTCCTGCAAACCTGGCAAGGTCAGCACCAAGGATTCATGCCCCAACGCCCATCGATGAGGAGTGAGTAATGAACTCACGCTGGGGGCTGAAACGGGGGCTGCGTCGAGGGTTGTTATCTGGGCTGATCTCCACCAACACCGGCGTGCGCGGAGTGCTCGCCGGGAGCTTGTCGCCCGTCGAAGCCTTGGCCCTCTTCGCCGCCCTCTGGGCCAGCGTCTCCGTGTCCCTGTGAAGATAAAATCAAGTTAAGGAAAGATAGCACAGGCGGGGGGTCAGGAGATGATGAGAGACAAAGTACTTACTCGTCCTCCACCTCCTCCTCCGCTGGCCTCCTCTTCCACTTTGGGCTGAAGGACCCAAGGTCAAAGTCAGCCTCCGAGTTGGTATCCGCAAGGGAAGGAAAAGGGGATGGAGTCCTACGCCACTTGGATGAACAAGAGGCGGTGGCCGCGGCTTTCTTCGCTGCCGCAACCCTCGTCTCGCGCGCGGGCTGCGTCTGGGCCTGCCGCCGCCGTGTGGTCCTGTCGGGCCGGACCGGCTCGCTGGAACTAGCCCGCCGCAGCACGCATTTCCTCCCCGGGTCCGAGGAGTCATTCTCCTCGGCTTCCTCTTCGGCCGACTCCTCGACCACTTCCTCAACAAGGGGAACCTTGGCGCCAGCGCCACTGGCTCCCCCGGCAGACCCCGTCCACTCGGCGAACTCTTTCTCTTCTGCGACCGCGTCAGCCTCGTCCTCCATGGTGCCGAGGTCGCCGGCCTCCTCTACCCTGGCGGCAGTGTACGCCAGCTCCTCCTCGGTGGTGTCGCGGATGAGCAGTGGCTCGTCACGGACATACCTCTCGGACAAGTTGTCGAAGAATGCCTGCACCCACTCTACTTCTGGCTCGCCCTAGGTTGGATTGAGGCCATGCGCGTTGAATTCCGGCATCATGGCGATGATGGCATTCTGGCAAGAGTTGTTGCTCAATGGGACTACCCCCGCTGGCAGCCCAAACAAAGACTTGCCGGCGGGGACGACCTTGCCGGTCTTCTCGGCCTTGTCGGTCCTCTCGCCCCTGCCGACTTCATCAACCCTGACTTGAAAAAGTCTCTGGCAGAGATGGGCATGCTGCAGCACCGTGAAGTTGTGGTTCAGGCCGAGGCGGAGCCTCATGATATCGGCCGCGTTCCTGAAATCCCGGGCCGGCCTCCCCTTATTGTGCAGCGGAGCAATCCGGCGGCGGATGCAGTCGGCCCCGATCATCTTGAGGGTGAGCCCGGCCGAGGTGAGGCGATGGATCCTGGTGATGGCGACCGTGAGCTTCTTGTCATCAACGTCGAGCTCGCCCCAGTCCTTGCGGCAGACCGGCGGCCTCCGATGGACCCGGCAAAACTCCTGCGGATCTGCCTCCTCGATCCAACACCACCAGCTCCGCCACTCTTCCCACCTCTCCATCTGAGCGCCCTCCGGGTACGTGCCCCTGCTCTGGGTCCTCGGGATCCAGGTGATGCAGTCGGAGATGGCACCCCTGGCTAGATGCGAGGGGTGAAGTAATGGCGGAAGAGCGTCGTGCTGGGGAGCACTCCGGCGAAGCCCTCGCAAAGATGGGCGAAGAAGGCCATGCATGCCACGGTGTTCGGCGTAAGGTCCAGGAGGTGGAAGCCATAGGTGTGCATGATGTCGTTGAAGAAATCTGAGAAAGGGGGGCAGAGCCCGCAGGAGAAGTAGTCGACGAAGAAAGGATACTGATTTGGACCGGCATTGGCGCATGAGGCGGGGATGACGCGCGTGGCGGGATGCCCCGACGTCTCCCTTCCCCACAGGGTCCTGAACTTCTCCTTGAGGGTGAGCGTGCCGACCGTCGAGGTGAAGACGGTGTACTGCGTCCGCAGTTCTGCCAACTCACTCTCCGGCGCCTCCTTCTCCCCGGCATCCTTAACCGCTCCCTTGCCCTTGCTTGTATTGGGTGCCATGGCAGCTGAGACGGGATGAGGGATCAAGGGCAATGGAGGCGCAGCGGCGGCGAGCAGAGGCGAAAGCTTTGATGCACGCTTGAGGAAGAAGAGGGGAATGGCGGTTCTGAGATTGGAAAAGGCACAAAGGGTAAATGAGGAGCGACCCTGCAGTTTCCTTTTTTATGGGGAAAACGCGGGCCGCCTCTTTACTATTCACCGTGAGGTGACGCAAGCATGCTGCAACTGTCCCACGCATGACCCCCATGTCACGCGCCCCACGCGGGTCATGGGGAAGCGCAACTGGCGAAGGGTTTACTGCAGTTAACACTCAGCCACGCGTGCCCGCGCACCGTTCTGGGCCTGGCCCAACAACGCTCCGCGCTTATGTGTGGCCCATGCCCGGGGGCTCCTGTCGGTGTACAAAAGTAGGGGCCTTTCTGTACCCCTTTATTTGTGCACGGGTAGTCGTAGCCGCACCTACGGCCGTGCTTGGCGGGGCAGAGGAAGGAAAAGAATAAGACTGCCAAGGCAGCACTCAAGCCAGAAGTGTGAAGAGCAAAGGGGCGAGGTGGATTCCCCCGGCAAGACCATTGCCGGGGCGGCCTACACAGCCCCGGCAAGAGCCTTGCTGGGGCGACTTGCCCGACACCAGCAAGGCCACCACCCTTGAGCCTGAGAGTCCCGACACCATCGACAAACATCAAGACCAAGGCTCAGGGGCGCCTGCATGGTGGCATGCAGATCTTTGTGAAGAGCAAAGGCCTACAAATCTAGATGAAAACCAGAAGACAAAGACCCCAGCAAGACCCCTTTGCCAGGGACGGCTGAAGACCCCCGGCAAGACCCTAGTCGGGGACACCTACGAGACCCCAGCAAGACCCTTGCCAGGGGCATCTGCAGGGCCGCAGCCAGGCCCACACCTACCAAGGCTCCGCTGCCCCGCGGCCGTTCCAACACGGCAATCATCCCGCCAACTAGGCGAGCGCCTGCGTGGTAGCGTGGAGCTTCCAGGCCAACTAAGCAAGCACCTGCGTGGTGGCATGTAGATCTTCGTGAAGACTCTGTCACCGCACCAGCACAGCAGCCAGCCAGCCAGCGTGGCGCTGCATGCCTCGTCAGCTTGGACGCGCGTCGAAGCAAGGCGAGGCGGCGACGGACGGGACGAGCCTTGTTACCATCCCCGATAAAGCAAGAGGACACATAGGCGGTGCATTAAATGCATTTGTCCTATGATGTCAGGAGAAAAACATGTACACTATAGATACTTTCCACCTCCTGTATGCCACTATGGCGACCCATTTGATGTATAAAAGGAGGCTCGAGGCGTACTGAGGAAGGATTCGGACTTTTTGGATTGGGCATGCATTGCAGCTAGTTCAAGAACTCAAGAACACCAAATACACACAAAAGCAGGACTAGGGTATTACGCGTAGTTCGCGGCTCGAACCTGGGTAAAAATCCTCGCGTTGATCTTCTAGACCCGCTCATTGCGCAGCCCCGCGCCCCGCCAACCGTAGTAGGGATTCCCTGTGATCCCATAGGTGTCGTTTCCCCAACACTGATCATAACACTTCTATTAAGGTGCTTAAAGAAGTTATTTTTCTAAGGTTTGGAGTCCCTAGATATTTGATGACTGATGGTGGTTCACATTTTATTCATGGTACTTTTCGTAAAATGCTTGCTAAATATGATGTGAACCATAGAATTGCATCTCCATATCATCCTCGGTCTAGTGGTCAGGTAGAATTGAGCAATAGCGAGATTAAATTGATTTTGTAAAAGACTGTTAATAGATCTAGAAAGAATTGGTCTAAGAAACTTTGTGATGCATTATGGGCTTATAGAACTGCTTATAAAAACCCTATGGGTATGTCTCCGTATAAATTGGTCTATGGAAAAGCATGTCACTTAGCTCTTGAACTAGAACATAAGGCTTATTGGGCAATCAAAGAGCTCAACTATGACTTCAAACTTCCCGATGAAAAGAGGTTGTTTGACATTAGCACATTTGATGAATGGAGAACCCAAGCCTATGAGAATGCCAAGTTGTTCAAAGAAAAGGTTAAAAGATGGCATGACAAAAGGATACAAAAGCGTGAGTTTAATGTAGGTGATCATGTTTTGCTATACAAACTTGTACTAGTTGCTAAAATCTGCCAACACTTAACTTGGGAAAAGGTTAGATTTTTATTTGGTCAAGTAGTCTAATCACCCCCTCTAGTCCTACTTTCGATCCTACAATCACTGATGTGCAAAACTTCAAGAAGATGATGGCAGATCTTAAGGATGAATTCCATAAGCGCTGTAGTGAAGCCAAAGGCTCTCGAGAGCGCCTGAAGTACTATGCAGAGAAGTGCATACATGCTCACAATGAAGCCATGAAGAGAAAGGCCCTTGGGCGTCCTGGCATTGACCCTCGATTGGCTTCCAAGAAGAAGAAGAAGCCCACTGAAGCTAAAGCCGAAGCTCCAAGGTAGGAGAGACCAAGCTTTGTCTTCCCTGCCAGCATGACAGGCTCGAAGCCAAAGGTCCCATCAGCTGCTTCTGAGAAGAAGAAGAAGAAGACAAAGCAGGCTGAGGCCATGAAATGAAAGCATCAGGAAGCCTCTGATGCTGCTCCTTCACAGAAGAGACTGAAGACAAAGCCCTCAAAGGCTTCAAGAAGGGCCCAAGCACAAACTGCCTCATCTGCTCCTGGAGAGCCGTTGCTTCTTGAACCATTTTTTGTTGCCCTTCCTGCATCCTCCAACCGCCAGCATTGTCGGTTGTTCATGAGCTTGCTACCACAGAGGCTCATGCGTCTGAAGAGATTCCAACTGCTGACTGATACGTCTCCAACGTATCTATAATTTTTTATTGTTCCATGTTGTTGTATTATCATTCTTGGATGTTTTATAATCATTTTATAGTCATTTTATATCATTTTTTGATACTAACCTATTGACATAGTGCCAAGTGCCAGTTTTTGTTTTTTGCATGTTTTTTACATCGCAGGAAATCAATACCAAACGGAGTCCAAATGCAGCGAAACTTTTTGGAGATATTTTTTGGACCAGAAGACATCCAATGGGCCGAAGAAGTGCCTGGGGGTGCTCCGAGGGGAGCACAACCCACCATGGCGCGCCAGGAAGCCCTGGCGCGCCAGGAAGCCCAGGCGCGCCCTGGTGGGTTGTGCCCACCTCGGGTGCCCCCTGAACCGACTCTTTGCTCTATAAATACCCCAATATTCCAGAAACCCTAGGGGAGTCGACGAAAATCAAGCCGCCGCAGAGTCCAGAACCACCAGATCCAATCTAGACACCATCACGGAGGGGTTCACCACTTCCATTGGTGCATCTCCGATGATGCATCAGTAGTTCTTTGTAGACCTTCGAGTCTGTAGTTAGTAGCTAGATGGCTTCCTCTCTCTCGTTTGATTCTCAATACAATGGTCTCTTGGAGATCCATATGATGTAACTCTTTTTGCGGTGTGTTTGTTGGGATCCGATGAACTTTGAGTTTATGATCAGATCTATCTTTTTATCCATGAAAATTATTTGAGTCTTCTTTGATCTCTTATATGCATGATTGCTTATAGCCTCGTATTTCTTCTCCGATATTTGGGTTTTGTTTGGCCAACTTGATCTATTTATCCTGCAATGGGAAGAGGTGCTTTATTGGGTTCGATCTTACGGTGCTTGATCCCAGTGACAGAAGGGGAACCGACACGTAGGTATCGTTGCTACTAATTAGGATAAAATGATGGGGTCTATTTCTACATAAATATATCTTGTCTACATCATGTCATCGTTCTTATTGCATTACTCCCTTTCTCCATGAACTTAATACACTAGATGCATGCTGGATAGCGGTCGATGTGGAGTAATAGTAGTAGATGCAGGCAGGAGTCAGTCTACTAATCTTGGACGTGATGCCTATATAATGATCATTGCCTGGATATCGTCATGATTATTTGAAGTTCTATCAATTGCCCAACAGTAATTTGTTCACCCACCGTTTGCTTTTTTCTCGGGAGAAGCCACTAGTGAAACCTACGGCCCCCGGGTCTCTTTCTCATATATTTGCCTTTGCGATCTATTTTCCTTTGCTTTTATTTTCATATCTATTAAACCAAAAATACAAAAATACCTTGCTGCAATTTATTTTATTTGGCGTTCGATCTATCAATATTTACAACTCTCTCATGTTTGTTTGCCTATCTTGGGTGCCGCTACCTGAAAGGGATTGACAACCTCTTTTACACGTCGGTTGCGAGTATTTGTTATTTGTGTGCAGGGGCTATTTACGTTGTGTTGCTTGGTTCTCCTACTGGTTCGATAACCTTGGTTTCATCACAGAGGGATATACCTGCCGCTGTTGTGCTGCATCATCCCTTCCTCTTTGGGGAAATACCAACGTAACTTCAAGCTATGTCGGGGAAACGACACCTATGGGATCACAAGAATCCCTACTACGGTTGCCGAGGCGCAGGGTTGCGAGAAGAGCAGGATTAGTAACTAGCACAAGGATCGTTTACCCAGGTTCGGGCCGCGAGGATGCGTAAAACCCTAGTCCTGCTTTGGTGGGTGTATTTCAGAGAGTTCTTGAGCTCTCGAACTAGCTGTGGTGAGTGCGTGGTTCGAAAGAGCCGAATCCTTCTCCAGTATGCCATGGTCCTCCTTTTATAGTCGAAAGGGGCTGCCACAGTGGCACACAGGAGGTCGAAAGGCGCACAGTGCTATGAGCTTATCGCTCATATTACAGGACAATACGCATTTAATGCGTAGCTTAGGTGTCCCCTTGCTTTATCGGGGACGGGGGCGAGGCCCGTCCCGTTTGTCGCCGCTCCTCCTCGCTTCGACACGCGCCCTGGCCAGTGAGGCATGCGGTGCCATGTAGGCAGGCAGGCAGCTGAGGTGGCACAGTGGTGGAGCCTTCACGAAGATCTGCATGCCGCCATGCAGGCGCTTGACGAGTTGGCCCGGGAGCTGCATGTTGCCACGCAGGTGCCTGCTCAGCTGGTTGAGCTGGCAGCTGCATGCGAACAACGGTGGAAACTTGGTTGGCGCAGTCCTCGCGGTGGCCCTGTTGGCGTCCTTAGTGAGGGCCTTGACGGGCGACCCGGCAAGGGTCTTGCCGTGGCGCGCTGTCGTCCCCGACAAGGACCTTGCCGGGGGTCTCGTGGCTTTCCTCGGCAAGGATCTTGCCGAGGATCGTCGTCTTCTAATCCTCATCTGATCTTGAATACATCTTCACAAAGATCTGCATGCCACCACAGAGGTGCCTCCCGAGCCCTGGCCCCACGTGGATGATGGTGTTGGGGACCGTGGGCTCAAGGTTGGCTCGCTCTGTTGGTGTGGGGCGAGCTGCCCCGGCAAGGGTCTTGCTGCGGCTGCTGAGGCTGCCCCGGCAAGGGTCTTGCCGGGGGAACCTGCTTCGTCCCTCTGCTCTTTGTGGTCTTGGCCTTGGCATTGCTTTGGTTATCTTGGGCTTCAGTCTTACCTTGGCTCACCTCCCCTGTTCTGCTTGGTGTGACCGTGGGCACGGCTCTGACTACCCGTGCACAGGTAAAGGGGTACAAAGGTGTGCCCCTTCTTTTGTACACCGACAGGAGCCCCGGGGCCTGGGCCACACATAAGCGCGACACGTTGTTGGGCTAGGCCCAAAACGGGGCGCGGGCAGGTGGGGCGGTTTTTACCGCGGTAAAACTTTTCGCGCGCTGCGCTTCCCACGACCCGTGTGCGCAGTGCGGCGTGGAGGGGTGTGCGTGACGTGGGCAGCATGCATGGGCCGGTTTCTGCATGCATGTGTCACATTGAAGTAAAGAGGCGACTCGCGCCTTTCCCGTAAAAAGAGGGAGGCGTGGAGGCGCGGCTCATTTACTGAATGGGGCCGGGTCGCGGTCTTCAAGGCGTCCACACCCCATGATCACGGGGTGGGGAGAGGTCGCTTCACCCGTCCCCTCGGTTCTGCACGCCCGCCACGTGTCCTTCATGCGCTTGGGGTGGCAAGCGGTGGAGGCGGGAAACCGGGCCGTCGCTGGTTGGGGCAGCGGGTCGGTCCCGATTCCCTGCGCCTCCGGTGGCTGGATTGGTCGAGCGGGGCGGCCGAGCCCCGACCCCGCCCATTTATAAGGAGGGGGAAGGGGGATGGCGCCCCGCACTCTCCTGTCATCCATCTTCTCTCGCTTCTGCTTCTTCCTTCCACTCGTCATGGAGAAAGGGAATCCTGGTCCCTCGATGGTGGCGGCGAGGGTCGCCGCTCGACAGCGCGTCCCCCCTCCTCCTGAGCCCGCGGTGGTAGAGCCGACCGCGAGGGGAAGGGGGAGGGAGCGAGGCCGTGGGCGAGGCCGAGGCAGAGGTCGTAGTTCTTGGGGAAGAGGAGGATGGGGCGGCGCGCCGGCTTCGCCCCCGCCAATGATGCCTTTTCCGATAGAAGGCCATGTTGGAGACCAGCCCCGTGAATTCTTCATCAAGCTGCGCCGGCCTCCGCATCGCCGTCTTCGTGTCCCTGCTCCATTCACTCGGGAGATGGAGCGTGACCCGCCCCAATCCCTCAGATTGCACATGAGGGGCTGTGGGAATGGGGGCACGCGGGTCGACGTCGACTTCCCGGCTCCTCGGGTGATGTACCTCCGCCGCGGATGGAAGACGTTCGCCCGCATCCACAGCCTGACGGTCGGGCTTGTCCTCTATTTCAAATTAATGGAGGACGGCCTACTCTCCGTCAAGGTCTTCGAAGACTTCGGGACTCGCCTGAAGTGCTGCGTGGAGAGCTCCTCCGACGGAGATTCCGACGATGGAAGCTCTTCCTCGAGCGAAAGTGATGAGGAGGACAGCGGGGTAGACAACGGGGACAAGTCCGACTAGGCGTCGGACGCCCCGCGCCTGGGCGGGTGCGGCAGCAACAGCATCTGCACGTGGCCGCTCCTCCGGCAGAGTTTTGCCGGGGGTGGGGCCAGCTCCTTGAACTTCTTGGGGTCGTCTCCTTGGGCGGCTGGCGTCGGGAGGCTGCGGAAGAGGAAGAGGGCGGGCGGCAAGGCCGTCAACTTGGAGTACGCGGGCACCGACGCCTTCATCGCGTATTGCCGGTCCTGCCGCCTCGTCTTCCAGCTCCTTTCCCGGCACCGTCATCACTAGCCCACCCGTGGGCGGCCACCGAGGTGTTCTCTTGGTGCTTTCTACTGCTCGTAGCTCGCCTAGGCACCCCTTTTGCCCTCTCGCTTCCTTGACGTTCCTCCTGAGGAGAGGGACAAGAAAGGGATTACGGGCATCATATCTCTTTTTTAGTCTATAAACCTGCGGGCCTTTGTTAAATTTAGAACTTGTAATCTCCTTGCTCATGTTTTTCATTCCGTATGAACTGTACCTGTATGGGATGGTTTTAATAAAAAGGGATGTTTGCCGGGTTTTTTCGTTCGCGGGTAGACCCCGCGACAAGGAGCGAATCCTTGTTATTATTTAACATAAACGTTTTTGCCCGGCAACAGGCCTCGCCGTCCCCCTTACTTCACTCGACCATTCTCGCGCTCTTGGCGGAGGCAGGGATGAAGTAGGCTCAGGCTCCTCGTTCTACCTCCTTGCCGCCGCGGCTACAACCGAATCCAGACCTAGGATATAAAACGAGGTTTCACATGTCCCAGTTTTGTTCCGAAATGCATGACAGAGGATGAAAGACTTATCTGGATCTGCAGCCCCCGGCAACCTCATCTTGCCACGGTTGGATCCTTGTACTCGTAGCCCCCGGCAACTTTGGTTTGCCGGGGTTAGGACGCCGGTCCGTGCCCTTTCTTCCAAGTAGCTCAGCAGAAATGCTCATGTGCCTTGCGAACCAAAAGATGACAGAAAAGGACAGAGAGATGCGCACTCGACCTCTAAGCTAGGGGTTAGTCGCTGCCAAGCACTATCAACCCTAACCAAGGAAGAGACTCGACCTAGCATGCATGCTATAGCTTAGGGCGCCAGCGCTTCATTTATTTATGCTCAGGGTCTGCGCCTGGCTTTGTACAAAGGGTTACATGCCTCGCCGGCAAAGCTTGTACAAAAGGTGGCTTGCCGGGAGGCCCGGCAAGTGGCGTCTTATGGGTAAAACTTGCGAAGATGCTCGATGTTCCAGGAGTTGCTCACTAGGACAGCATCTTCGGTCTCCAGGCGGACTACGCCGGGCCTGGTGACTCGTATTACCCGATAAGGGCCTTCCCACTTTGGCGTCAACTTGTTGGAATTCTTGGCCGACTGAACGCACCGAAGAACAAGGTCGCCTTCCTCAAAGCTTCGGGCATGAACCTTGCGGCTATGGTAGCGGCGCAAGGCTTGCTGGTAGCGTGCTGCTCTCACAGCCGCCCGAAGACGATCTTCCTCAAGGAGCGTCGCGTCATCTTGGTGCAACTGCTCTTGCTCAAGCTCATCATAAGCGAGCGCTCGAGGTGACCCGTATATGAGTTCCGTGGGGAGAACTACTTCTGCCCCGTAGACCAGGGCAAAAGGTGTCTAGCTGGTGGCTCGATTTGGCGTCATTCTGATCGACCAAAGAACCGCCGGCAATTCATCAATCCAGCGCCTTCCGCTCTTGTGCAGCTTGTCAAAAGTCTTTGCCCTTAGGCCTCGCAACACTTCAGCATTTGCCCTCTCCGCTTGGCCGTTGCTCCGTGGGTGTGCCACGGAAGCAAAACAAACCTTGCTGCCGAGGTCTTGGATGTATTGCATGAAGGTGTGGCTTGTGAACTGCGTGCCGTTGTTGGTGATGACTTTGTTTGGCACACCAAAACGGCAGACCAGTCCCTTGAAGAATTTGACAGCTGATTGAGCAGTCACCTTTCTCACTGCTTCCACCTCCGGCCACTTTGTGAACTTGTCGATTGCAACGTACAAGTACTCAAAGCCCCCAACAGCGTGGGGGAAAGGGCCCAGTATATCGAGCCCCCAGACCGAGAATGGCCAGGAGAGAGGGATTGTTTGAAGGGCTTGAGCTGGTTGATGAAGCTTCTTTGAATGGAACTGACACGCTTCACACTTGGTTACTAGTGTCGTCGCATCCTGGAGGGCGGTGGGCCAAAAGAAACCCTGCCGGAACGCCTTTCCGGCAAGGGCCCTCGACCCTATGTGGGAGCCACATATGCCTCCATCTATCTCCGCCAACAGCTCCAGTCCTTCCTCCCGGGGGATGCACTTCAATTTCACGTCGTTCGGCCTTCTCCTGTACAGGACGTCGTCAACGAACTGGTACAAGGCGGACCGATGGGCTACTTTCTCCGCTTCTTCCTGCTCCTCAGGAAGTTTCCCTGTTTGGAGGAATCGGACAGTATGTGGTGCCCACGCCGGAGCCTGGGGCTCGACGGCAAGGACCAAAGGCATTTCCTCAGCCATGGGCGCGGCTGTCTCCATGGCCAGGGCTTGGCGCCCTGCCGGAGCCAGTTGCCCTTTGGCAGGCTCAGCGTCCGCGGCAGCACCCTTGCCGGCAGCCCCAGGGGGCTCGGTAGGAAAGTACTTGTCGGGACCTGACTTTCTCTGCTTGTTCTGCCCCGTTGATGGTTCGACGGATGGTTGAGTTAACCGGAGCAAAAAGGTACCTGGTTCCATAGGTAGCTTGAATGCAGCGCGCTTTGACAGGTAATCGGCGGTGTCGTTCTCCATTCGGGGGACGTGCTCCACTTGGATACAGTCAAAGCGCTCCTCCAGCTTCCTCACTTCATTTACGTAAGCTTCCATCAATGGGCTCTGATAATCCTTGTTGACCTGCCTGACAACGAGCTGCGAGTCACCCCTGACGATGAGCTTCTTAACCCCGAGGTCCGCCGCAATCTTGAGGTGCTCTCCGATGGGTGCGACGAGCAGCACACCGGCACCGGCTCCTTGTAGCGAGAAAGCCCCATCAAAGTACATGATCCAGTCGCGGTCTCCCTCCTTGCCGGGGAGAGTGGTCTCCTGGATTTCTTCGTCAGGCGTTGAGGTCCATTCTGCAATGAACTCTGCCAAGACTCTGCTCTGAATTGTCGAGGTACTTTCAAACTTCAAACCGAAACTTGATAACTCCAAGGCCCATTCCACAATCCTTCCGGTTGCATCTGGGTTGTACAGTATCCATTGCAACGGGAGGCGGGTGACGACAGTGATCTCGTGGGCTTGGAAGTAATGACGCAGCTTCCTCGAGGCCATAAGGAGGCCGAAGAGCAATTTTTGCACACCGGAGTACCTTGATCTAGCTCCCTGCAAGAGGGAGCTGACAAAGTAAACCGGGTGCTGCATCATCTTCTTCTTCCGCACCACCTCACTTGACTGCGCGGGCACTGCCTCGGTGGCATCAGACTCTGCCGGGGGCCTCGCCTTGCCGGCACCAGGCCCTGCCGGGGGAATCTTGGGCTTGCCATCCGCTGGTTCTGCCACCGTCACGGCCTCCTTGTTGACCTCCCTCTGTGCCACCAGCGCGGCGCTGACCACTTGATTCGTCGCTGCCAGATACAACAGCAATGGCTCTTGTGGTTTAGGCGCAACCAGTATTGGCGTGGAGGAAAGGTATTTCTTCAGATCCTGCAATGTTGCCTCGGCTTCTGGGGTCCACTCCATTGGGCCTGCCTTCTTCAAGATTTTGAAGAAAGGAAGGGCGCGCTCGGCGGACTTGGAGATAAATCGGCTCATGGCGGCAACGCAGCCGGTGAGCCGACGCACATCCTTGATCCGCTTGGGCGCCTCAATCTGCTCAATAGCCTTGATTTTGTCTGGGTTTGCCTCAATCCCGCACTGTGACACAAAGAACCCGAGAAGCTTGCCGGATGGAATGTCGAAGACACACTTCTCAGGGTTCAGCTTGAGGTTGATCTTGCGCAGGTTGGCAAATGTCTCTTCCAGATCTTGCACAAGAGTTGGCCCGTCCTTGGTTTTGACCACTATGTCATCCATGTATGCCTCCATATTTCTATGGAGCTGAGGTTCAAAACCAATTTGGACTGCTCTTGCGAACGTTGAGCCAGCACTCTTCAACCCGAAAGGCATCCGTAAAAAGCAATACGTACCACATGGGGTGATGAATGCTATCTTTTCTTCATCCTCTCGTGTCATGAAGATCTGGTGGTATCCCGAGTAGGCGTCGAGGAATGATAACAGATCACACTCGGCCGTGGAGTCAACAATCTGGTCGATGCGCGGCAACGGGAAGGGGTCCTTAGGACAAGCCTTATTAATATCTGTGTAATCAATACACAGCCTCCACTTCCCATTCGCCTTGCGCACCACTACCGGATTGGCCAACCACGTCGGGTGGAGCACTCCTCACACCAAACCTACCGCTTCCAACTTCCTGATCTCCTCTGTAATGAACTCCTGCCTCTCCAGAGCCTGCTTTCTGACCTTCTACTTGACGGGCTGCGCGTGGGGGCAGACAGCTAGGTGGTGCTCAATCACCTCCCTGGGAACACCGGGGATGTCGGATGCTTGCCACGCAAACACGTCGACATTCGCCCGCAAGAAGGTGATGAGCGCGCCTTCCTATTTGCTGCCGAGAGTGGAGCCTATGGTGGAGGCCCCTCCCGTGCCATCCTCCCTGGCGGACACCTTCTTGGTCTGCGGTGGCTCGGCTCTGGATTTCTTGCTCTTGCCGGTAGAGCTCTCCGGCACGTCCTCGACGGTAGCACAGCACTCCGAAGAGGTGTGCTTGCCGGAGTGGGTGCAACAGGTCTTGTCGGGCTTCTTCTTCCCCCCCCCCCCCCCCCCGGGCCTTCAGCGGCAGGAGCAGGTGCCTTGACGGCAGCTGCTGCAACTGCTTCCCGGTAGAGTTGGTCGGCGTAGATCAGTGCGTCCTTCTTGTCGGAGGGGACGGAGATGATGGTCAATGGCTCGGGCATCTTTAGCATGTTGTAGGCGTAGTGTGGTGCCGCCATGAACTTGGCTAGTGCCGGGCGGCCGAGGATCCCATTGTAGGGCAAGGGGATCTCGGACACGTCGAAGATGATCCTCTCCGTCCTGTAGTTCAACTCTCCTCCAAACGTCATGGGCAGTGTGACCTTCCCCTTCGGCTGGCTCCTCCCCGGATTGACCCCTTGAAACGTGCCCGTTTCCTCGAGGTCTCCATCAGGGATTTGCAACCTTTTGATCACGACAGGCGAGATCAGGTTCAGGCCGGCCCCGCCGTCAACCAACATCTTGTTCACCCTGAGGTTGTGTATTGCTGGTGAGAACAACAATGGCAAACACCCGACCGCGGTAGTGCGGTCTGGGTGGTCCTCAGCGTCAAAGATGAGGGGCATGCTAGACAATTTCAGCGGCTTCTGGGCGTCGAACGACGGCTCTGCTGCTGTAATCTCACGCGCCCACTGCTTGAGCTAGCGGTGAGAGGTATGCAGCGAGGCGCCGCCATCGACGCACATGGCCTCCGTAGCCTTCTGGAACCCTTGCTCACCAGACTCGTCGTCCTCGTCGTGATCATCGTCTTCTTGTTTCTTGTCACGGCCCTGGGCGGGCCTCTCTTGCTGGTTGTCCTTGCCGGGGCGGCTTCCTTGGCTGCCACGCTTCTTGCCGGATCCCTCAGCACCGTCCTGGTCCTTCTCCTTGTCCCGCCTCTCATACTAAGCTTTTTGCTTCTCAGCAAGCAGCTCGACTTGTCGGCAGTTCTGGAGGTCGTGGCCCTTGGTGCGGTGGATCTTGCAGTATTGCTTGCCGGAGCTTCCTGGCTTGTCGGTAGCCGCCAAGACCCGGCAGGCGGCGCACCCAGCAATCTCCTTGCCGGGGGCGTCTGCCTTGACCTTCTTGCCGGCACCGGTGTCGTCAGATCCCTCAACGGCAAGCATGGCCTTGCCTTTGCGTTTCCTATTGCGACGCCGGCCCTTCTTCGTCGGGGTGGCAGCGTCTTCAACGGTAGAGTCGGTTTCCGCGCCGGCATCTTCGCCGGGGTACTTCCTTTCCTCTTCAGCCCGGGTGCACCTATCGGCCAGAACGTAGAGCTCGGCCACATTCTTAACCTTGGTCATCGCCAGCTCTTCGCGCATCTTGCGGTTGAGGGATAATCAACATGATGCTTCTATGTCCGTATTTTGTTTAAATTTACTGCTGTTATAATAATCAACATGATGCTTCTATGTCCGTATTTTGTTTTTATCGACACCTCTCTCTCAAAGCATGTGGACATGTTTTTCGATTTTGGTTTTCGCTTGAGGACAAGCGAGGTCTAAGCTTGGGGGAGTTGATACGTCCATTTTGCATCATGTTTTCTTACTGTTATTTATAATTTTTTTATCCATAATAATGCTTTTTGGAGTAATTCTAATGCCTTTTCTCTCATAATTTGCAAGGTATACACAAAGAGGGAGAATTCCGGCAGCTGGAAATCTGGACGTGGAAAAGCTACGTCAGGCTACCTATTCTGCACAACTCCAAACAAGCTGAAACTTCACGAAGATTTTTTATGGAATATTTGAGGAATATTGGAGCAAATAACTACCAGAGGGGGCCCACCAGGTGGGCACAACCCACCTGGGCACGCTAAGGAGCCCAGGCGCGCCCTGGTGGGTTGTGCTTACCCAGGCTGTCGGATCTCGGGTTCCGGCAAAACCCTTGAGGTTCGAACACTGGGGTGCGCATTAAGATCTCTCCTCCCTCTAGCTCACTCGCATCAAGATCTCACAGCCTAGCTCGTCGGACCCAAAGAACAAAGAGACACGAGGTTTATACTGGTTCGGGCCACCGTTGTGGTGTAATACCCTACTCCAGTGTGGTGTGGTGGATTGCCTCTTGGGCTGAGGATGAACAGTACAAGGGAAGAAAAGCCTCGCGAGGAGAGGAGTTCTTGTGCTCGGTGGACTTGGGTGGTGGTTGGTGAGCTCAATGATCGATCCCCCTCCTACGGTGGTGGCTAGTCCTATTTATAGAGGCCCCGGTCCTCTTCCCAAATATTGAGCGGGAAGGGATTCCACAACGGCCAGTTTGAAGGGGGACAGCGAGTACAAGCTATCCTGACTAAAGGTGGTCTTCGCCTGCCAAAGGCTCTGGTGGTGACGCCGTCTTGGGCTCCACAATGACCTCCGTCTTGCCGTCCTTCTGGTCTTGGTCTCGTTGCACCGATATGGAAACCTTTGCCTGATGCCTCCGGACTCCTCGCCTGCGCTTGCCTCTTTAGAACCAAAGAGGAAACGAGGACACTGTGCGTGCTGGCACCCGCCTGGCCTTGGTCGTCATGGCTTACATCATGGGAACCTCGCGAGGTTCCCCTTGCCTTGATCTCTCCGCCCCTCGCGAGCCTAGCCTGGTGAGGCTGCCTCCGAGGAGGTCTTGCGTTGTCCGCCTCGCGAGGCTTGGCCCCTCGTGACGGTCTTGAGTGTTTGCTGGTGAAGATGGGCCGTACGGGGCCACTGGGGGAGCCACGCCGTGGGCCGCAGGTAGGCAAGTCTGGGGACCCCCGTTCCCAGAACGCCGACAGTAGCCCTCGGGCCCAAGGCACGCTCGGACTTGGCTTCGGGGCAAAGCCAAAGGGCAAGTGCGGAGCGCCGCGGGCCCCAACAGCCTGCGGCCCCGCTCGACGCGTGGCGATTGATTGGACGTGGGCGTCTCCGCTTCCCCACGCTGCCTCGGCAACTGCCCGACTTGACGAGTCCCTGCTGCATGCAAGGAAAAACCATCATTACATGTGATCGTGGGGGTCGCCGGTTGGCCTTCTCCTGCTATAAATGGGGAGGGGGCGGAGTCCCCGTCACCCATCTCTTCCTGCTCTGCTCGTTCCTTCTTCCTTGCTCCATTGCTAGTAGCGACTCCCATGGTGCCGATCCGAAGGTTCTTGACCGCGGAGAAGGGAAAAAAAACCCCGCGACGAGCCCGTGCCGCTTCCACCAAAGAAGAGGCCGGTCCACCACCGTGACGTAGTCGGGAGGCTGGAGGTGACTAGGCCTTGGTGCGAGCGGCCACCTCCCGGGTATCCGCTGCCTCTGTACGCCCGAGCCGAGGGCTCTGGAGGAAGAGGCGGCGAGCAGCACCGCCCGCACCGCAGACATGGCCAGCACGCCGCAGCGACACTCGTCGTCACCCCAGGAGCCCACGCCGCGGACTCCTCGCGCGAGCTCATGATGTGGGCGGTGATGCCTCCACACACCTGGATCCGCTTCCCGCAATTCTTCTCCGCCAAGATGCCGCCGAGGGGGGCCCTCGAGCTTTGGCTGCAGCATGCCGACTGCGACGCCCCGGCAACTGGAGCGGAGGTTGAAGTTGTCTTCCCGGGCAAGACCTTCATGACCCGTGGCTGGGGTGAGGTCGCCCGGGTTTGCCGTACGGAGGGCACCCTCGCGACCCACTTCGAGTACGACGGCGCCTCCACGATGTTCTTCAAGGTCTTCGATGCGGAAGGCCAATGCCTGGAGTGCTGTCCCGGAGGAGGTCGCCAGGGTGGTGAAGCAGCCAGCGCTGAACCTGCTCTGGGTCCTGCCAGCAGCTCCCCCAGCAGCAGCATCGGCGCTTGGGAGTCTAGCGACTCTCCTGAGCCCTATGAGACTCCGGAGACGAGCGACGACAGCTACGTGCCTCCGAGTTCCCGCCGTGCCCGGAGCAAGGCTGCAGCGTCCCACCGCCGTCATCGCTGATCTGGATGGGGTTGGCGCCGGCCTCCTAAGGCCCACTATTGATGATCGCGTCGGCCGCGCCGGTGCGTGTAGATAGGATCCCTAGAAGATCCCTTCTTTGGTTTCTTGCGAGGAATCGAGACGAACCCCGCGGGGCGTGTAAAGGGTCTGTAACACCTTTTGTTGGTATTGTCCTTATTATGAAAATTTGCAAGCTCGTGTCCTGTTTCGGCTTGGTCTCCCCTTTCCAACCCTGCGACGGCTTGGTGCTCTATGCTGACAGGTCCCGGTCCCCAGGCAGGCTGCAACCGTCGCTGGTATGCCAGGTCGCGATGTCGTGGTCAAGGCCAGGAGGTGAGCGGCCCGAGGTCCAGTAAGAGCTCCTGAGGCGCGATGCTCAGGAGCTCCCCCTTAGCGCGCAAGCGGCCACCGCAAGGTAAGAAAGGGTGGAGACGTTGCCACAACAGGGTTGCGGCGAGTGAGAATCCTATGCAGTAGCGATCAGTTGACCCGGGCGTGAAACTTATCTTGGCGGTCCGGAGTTGGTTCCTTGTGATGCGCCAGACTCGTTCGTCGGCGGTCGTAGCACAGCCAGATCAGGCCCGGGCGAGCCCCCCCCCCTCTTCTCCATGCTCTTCCATGTGCTCTACGTCCTCAGGTCCCGGCCCTCGAACGAGCTCAGCCGCCGCTAGTATGCCAGGTCGCGATGCCGTGGTCAAGGCCAGGGGGTGAGGGTTGGAGAGCCAGTAGGAGCTCCTGAGTCGCGATGCTCAGGAGCCCCCCTTTTAATGCGCAAGCGAATCGCATGGGAGAAGAGGGAGCCCATGGTGCCGCCTACTGTCATCCTCGGGAAGTTCCTGCAGGTTAGCGCGAGGAGGGATATAGATTGCCACTATGATTGTCGGCCTGCCATGGGCCGCTCCGCGAGAGGATGAAGGCACTGAGGGCATGGTGAGGTGACATGCGCGGGCGTGCCGTAAGTCAGAGCTCGACCGCTCAGATTTGTCAGTGTTGCAGGGACGGACCCATGCACAAGCGCCGTGCCACCGTGAGTAGCTCCCGTGGTGGGTGATAACCAAGCAGGTGATGATCATTGATAGATTATGCATGGAAAGCGAACTAGCTTAGGTAAATGCAAGAACGATACGCGCCACTGGGTCAGGCCCGAGCGGCTTGGGGATGATCCAGCCCGAGGGCGCCCCCAGCAGAGTAAGCTAAAGACATAAAAAGAGATACATGCCGCAGGGACAGACCCACGCGGCCTGGGAATGATGCAGCCCGAGGGGCGCTCCCAGCTGAACAAACTTGGAAAATGTCAACTGGTTCCGTTGTCGAAGGGGTGTTGGGGTAGCTGAAGACGCGTGGCGATGGGGTTGCTCCTCACGAGCCACCGGGACCCTGAGCCTCGGGAGGCTCTAGAGGCCCAGGCGGTTCCTTGAGGACCGTCTCCATCTCCTCCAGGACTGCGTGGTGCCTGGCCTCCTAAGCCACCAGGACGCTCCGCGGGTGGCGCTGAAAGGCGGATGCCACGCTCGGCAGGCCGAACGGCATGCAGACGTAGCTGTGAGGTGGGCCCTTGCAACGCCCCACGCGCGAAGGCCTGAACAGCTCCTGAGATGCGGCCCTGTTGAGCCCTGAGATGTCGATGCATACGCGCAGCCTGCCATCCTCGCCTGGATGGGGAGCTGCGCCAGGTGAGCGGTGATCGCCGCGCATGGCTCTTGCTTCTTGAAGCTCTTGGGTAGTCTGGGTGATGAACTCTTGAGCGCCAGGCGCTCCTCGCCTGGTGTCCTCCTGAGGGAAACGTGCCGCAAAGCACGCCTCCAAGTGGTGCCCGAGCGCCTCCCTCGTGATGTTGGCTAGGTCTGAGGCCCTCCAGAAGAGAGCCCCCGAGCCCTGCCCAAGGAGGCCGCCGGGCGCGCCTTCCTATGCGCGGGAGGGAGGCGCCCCATGCAAAGGCGCAGGTCTTGTGGTGGTGCTGCTGGTGACGCCGCTCTCCTGAGGCCCTTGGCGGAGCAGCTGCTTCTTCTTCTTGGGGATGGCCTCAGGAGGGTACAGGATTCCTTCGCTGTCGGGGTCTTCGATTGCTGCAGCCTAGAAGGCGCGCTCGAGGGAGCACACCACATCCTTCTCCTCGCATGCGACTATGATGACACCGCCAGTCCCTGGCATCTTGAGGATGTTGTAGCCGTGGTGGGTCACTGCCATGAACTTGGCCAACGCTGGGTACCCGAGGATGGCGTTGTATGGCAGACGAATGTGGGCGACGTCGAAGTCGATGAGCTCGGTGTGGTAGTTGTCGTGCCCACCGAAGGTGGCAGGGAGGTGGACCTACCCGATTGGGGTAGTGGAACCATCGGTCACTCCTGAGAAAGGCTTGGTTGGTTGTAGCTGGTCGTAAGGTACTTGAAGTCAATCGAACATGTCGATGGACAGGACATTGAGCCCTGCTCCACCATCGATGAGGGTCTTGGTGACTTGGACGTTCCTGATGATGGGCGAGCAAAGCATGGGGAGAGCACCACAGTCGCGGCGCACTTGAGCTGGTCCGCCGAGCTGAAGGTGATGGCGTACTTGGACCACCTGAGCGGGCGTGTGGCCTCGAGCCTGGGAAGGGCCGCGTTCACCTCGCAAGCAAACTACATGAAGATGCGCTGAGAGGCTGGGGCTTGAGCTCCGCCCAAGATGCAGGCGATGGCACGTGGTTCCTGGAAGCCCCCAGCCCCCTCGTCCTGATGGTGGTTGTCGTTCCTTCTGGGCGGTGGCGGCAGCGGGGGAAGACCAGCATTGCCCTGAGGGCGGTCCTCGCGAGGCTGAACTCTCCAGGCTTCCTCACAAGGCCGGTCACGCCACTCCTGGCGAGGGCCACGGTCGTCCCCGCGTCCTCCGCCACGTCCCCCTCCTCGGCCGTAGCCCCGGTCGTTGCGCTCGGGGCGTCGACCGAAGCGTCCTTCTCGAATGGCCCTAAGCTCTTGACAGTCGTTGGTGTTGTGGCTGTGTACGTTGTGGAAGGCGCAGAACGGTCGGCTGCTCTTAGACGACTCAGGATGATCACGGCCGCGCTTCGTGTCCAGCTCTACCACAAGCACGGCCACCCCCTTGCGCTTCACGTCCCTGGCCTTGGCTTTCTTCTCCTCCAGGTTAGCGGCCGGGAGCTCGAGGAGGGAAAGGCGCCCTTCCTCGGCTCTCGCGCACTTGGTCGCCAGGTTGAACAGCTCCAGAGCCGTGCACAGCTCCTCGTGGATGGCGAGCTCCTCCTTCATCTTGACGTCACGGACGCCGTCAGAAAACACCGAAATGATGGCCTCGTCCGTCACCTTGGGGATCTTGACGCGAACGCTATTGAAGCGTTGGATGTACTTCTGCAGGGTCTCTCCTGGCTGTTGCTTGATGCGGCGCAGGTCACGAGCAGCCGGGGGGCGGTCACGAGTGCCTTGGAAGTTGGCGACAAAGCGGTCACACATCTCACCCCAGGAGGAAATCGAGCCCAGGGGCAGGTTTAGGAGCCACGAGCGAGCACCGTCCTTGAGAGCCATGGGGAACCAGTTCGCCATGACCTTCTCGTCACCGTTGGCCGCCTTGATGCTCAGCTCATAGAACTGCAAGAACTCCGCGGGGTCGGGGGTGCCGTCGTAGCGAGGAGGCAGGTCCGACTTGAACTTGCCCGGCCAGACGACGCCCCGCAGCTCTAGAGTGAAGGCGCGACAGCCCACTGTGGCCACCGGGGCCCTTTGTGGAGGCGGAGCTTGATCTCGGTGCTCCCCGCTGCCATGGCAGGCGGCGCATGGCCCTGCCGCGGCAAGCGATCCTGACGTGGCGGTGCTGGGAGCGGTGGAGCGTTTTCTTGCGGTCGAGGAACTTCTTGGCAGCTTCCATCTTCTTGCGCGGGCACCCAGCGCGGTGGGTCTCGCCGGGGAACCACACGCCTTGGCGCCAGAATGACGTCTTGGTGCGGAGGTGGTGGAGGCGCTCCACGAGCCGTGTCGCCTGCAGCTGGCGGAGGGCGAGACAGCGAAAGGGATGGTGCAGGGGATCCCCCTGCGGCACTGACGAGCTCGGCGGGCGGTCCAGCCAGGCCTCGTAGAGGTCGTCGATGGGGCGGTAGCGCAGGAGCTCGCGTGCCATGAGCAGCGCAGCCTGCGTGTCCGCGGGGGCGTGACGGGCGTGAGACGACGAACCAGCTGGGGTCAGCGACGGAGTGGCGGTGCGGCCATCCCGCCGCACAGAGGGGTGCAGAGAGGACGCCTGCTGCTCGTTTCCCGCCGGACCGGTGGCGGCGTTGGCGGCGGGTAACGGAGAACGACGGGGAGGCCCGCCGACAGGGGCTGTCTGAGCGACGCGGCTGGCAAGAGAGGCCCGACGCTCAGCGCGGGCCCGGCGAGCGTCGGCCATGAACTTGGTGGAGTGGCGAAACGCGGATCGATGAGAGGAAAGCTTCAGCGCACCCCTACCTGGCGCGCCAAATGTCGGATTTCGGGTTCCGGCAAAACCCTTGAGGTTCGAACACTCGGGTACGCACGAAGATCTCTCCTCCCTCTAGCTCGCTTGCATCAAGATCTCACGGCCTAGCTCGTAACAAAGAGACACGAGGTTTATACTGGTTCGGGCCACCATTGTGGTGTAATACCCTCCAGTGTGTGTGGTGGATTGCCTCTTGGGCTGAGGATGAACAGTACAAGGGAAGAACAGCCTCGCGAGGAGAGGTGTTCTTGTGCTCGGTGGACTTGGGTGGTGGTTGGTGAGCTCAATTATCGATCCCCCTCCTACGGTGGTGGCTAGTCCTATTTATAGAGGCCCCGGTCCTCTTCCCAAATATTGAGCGGGAAGAGATTCCACAACGGCCAGTTTGAAGGGGGACAGCGAGTACAAGCTAACCTGACTAAAGGTGGTCTTCGCCTGCCAAAGGCTTTGGTGGTGACGCCGTCTTGGGCTCCATGATGACCTCCGTCTTGCCGTCCTTCTAGTCTTGGTCTCGTTGCACCGATATGGAAACCTTTGCCTGATGCCTCAGGACTCCTCGCCTGCGCTTGCCACTTTACCACCAAAGAGGAAACGAGGACACTGTGCGCGCTAGCGACCGCCTGGCGCCCGCCTGGCCTTGGTTGTCATGGCTTACGTCATGGGAACCTCGCGAGGTTCCACTTGCCTTGATCTCTCCGCCCCTCGCGAGCCTAGCCTGGTGAGGCTGCCCCCGAGGAGGTCTTGCGTCGTCCGCCTCGTGAGGCTTGGCCCCTCGCGAGAGTCTTGAGTGTTTGTTGGTGAAGATGGGCCGTATAGGCCCACTGGGGGAGCCATGCCATGGGCCGCAGGCAGTCAAGTCTATGGACCCCCGTTCCCAGAACACCGACATAGGCCCACTTCCGGCGCCCATCTTCTGTTATATAGGTTAGTTTGACCTAGAAAAAATAAGGAGAGGACTTTCAGGATGGAGCGTCGCCATCTCGAGGTGGAACTTTGGCAGGAGCACTTTTGCCTCCGGCGGAGCGATTCTGCCGGGGGAACTACCCTCCCGGAGGGGGAAATCATCGTCATCATCATCACCAACAACTATCCCATCTTGGGGAGGGCAATCTCCATCAACATCTTCAACAGCACCATCTCATCTCAAACCCTAGTTCATCTCTTGTGTTCAATCTTGTTACCGGAACTATAGATTGGTGCTTGTGGGTGACTAGTAGTGTTGATTACATCTTGTAGTTGATTACTATATGGTTTACTTGGTGGAAGATTATATGTTCAGATCCAATATGCTATTTAATACCCCTCTGATCATGAGCATGATTATTATTTGTGACTAGTTACTTTTGTTCTTGAGGTCACGGGAGAAATCATGTTGCAAGTAATCATGTGAATTTGATATGTGTTCGATATTTTGATAGTATGTATGTTGTGATTCCCTTAGTGGTGTCATGTGAACATCGACTACATGACACTTCACCATATTTGGGCCTAAGGGAATGCATTGTGGAGTAGCAATTAGATGATGGGTTGCGAGAGTGACAGAAGCTTAAACCCCAGTTTATGCACTATTCCGTAAGGGACCGATTGGATCCAAAAGTTTAATGCTATGGTTAGAATTTATTCTTAATACTTTTCTCATAGTTGCAGATGCTTGCGGGAGTGTTAATCATAAGTAGGAGGCTTGTTCAAGTAAGAACAACACCTAAGCACCGGTCCACCCACATATCAAATTATCAAAGTACCGAACACGAATTAAACCAACATGATGAAAGTGACTAGATGAAATTCCCGTGTACCCTCAAGAACGCTTTGCTTATCATAAGAGACCGTTTTGGCATGTACTTTGCCTCAAAAGGATGGGGCTACGTTGATGCACTTTTGTTACTACTATCATTACTTGCTCGTTACAAATTATCTTGCTATCAAACTACTATGCTACTTACAATTTCAGCACTTGCAGACATTACCTTACTGAAAACTACTTGTAATTTGCTTCTGCTCCTCATTGGATTCGACACTCTTACTTATCGAAAAGATCTACAATTGATCCCCTATACTTGTGGGTCATCAAGGCTATTTTCTGGCGCCGTTGCCGGGGAGTGAAGCGCCTTTGGTAAGTGGAATTTGGTAAGGAAACATTTATATAGTGTGCTGAAATTTATTGTCACTTTTTACTATGGAAAACAATCCTTTGAGGTATTTGTTCGGGGTATCTTCACCTTGACCGGAATGACAAGTAGCTACCCCTCAACCTAATACACCTACTGAAAATATTGAATATGAAATTCCTTCGGGTATGATAGAACAACTGCTAGCTAATCCTTATGCAGAAGATGGAACCGAACATCCTGATATGCACTTGATATATGTGGAACAAATTTGTGGATTGTTTAAGCTTGTAGGTTTACCCGGAGATGAAGTTATTAAAAAGGTTTTCCCTTTCTCTTTGAAGGGAACAACATTGGCATGGTATAGGCTATGCGATGATATTGGATCATGGAATTGGAATCGATTGAAATTGGAGTTCCATCAAAAAAATTATCATATACATCTAGTTCATCGTGATCGGAATTATATATATAACTTTTGGCCTTGTGAAGGAGAAAGTATCGCTCTAGCTTGGGGGAGGCTTAAGTCAATGTTATATTCATGCCCCAATCATGAGCTCTCAAGAGAAATTATTATCCAGAACTTTTATGCTCGGCTTTCTCGTAATGATCAAACCATGCTTGATACTTCTTGTGTTTGGTTCTTTTATGAAGAAGACTATTGAATTCCGGTGGGATCTTTTGGAAAGAATTAAACGCAATTCTGAAGATTCGGAACTCAACGAAGGTAAAGAGTCAGGTATTAAGATTAAGTATGATTGTGTTAAATCTTTTATGGATACCGATGCTTTTCAAAAGTTTAGCACTAAATATGGACTTGACTCTGAGATAGTAGCCTCCTTCTGTGAATCATTTGGTACTCATGTTGAACTCCCTAAAGAGAAGTGGTTTAAATATCACCCACCTGTTAAAGAAGAAATTAAAGAACCGGTACCAGTTAAAGAAGAAACTATACTTTATAATGTTGATCCAGTTGTTCCTTCTGCTTATATTGAGAAACCACCTTTTCCTGTTAGGATAAAGGAACATGCTAAAGTTTCAACTGTGGTTAACAAAAGCTGTATTAGAATACCTAAAACTGATGAACAAATTAAAGTAGAACCTAGTATTGCTATGGTTAAAGATCTCTTAGAAGAAGATACAGATGGGCATGTTATTTACTTCTGTGAAGAAGCTGCTAGAATTGCCAAACCTGATAAAAAAAAGATAAACATAGACCTGTTGTTGGCATGCCTTTCATCTCAGTTAAAATAGGAGATCACTGTTATCATGGTTTATGTGACATAGGTGCTAGTGTGAGTGCTATTCCTTACACCTTATATCAAGAAGTTATGAATGACATAGCACCCGCAGAGATAGAAGACATAGATGTTACTATTAAACTTGCTAATAGAGACACTATATCACCAATTGGGATCGTTAGAGATTTTGAAGTCTTGTGTGGGAAAATAAAATACCCTACTGATTTTCTTGTTCTTGGTTCCCCACAAGATAACTTTTGTCCCATTATCTTTGGTAGACCTTTCTTGAACATCGTTAATGCTAGAATAGACTGTGAGAAACAAACTGTCGGTGTTAGTTTTGGTGATGAGTCTCATGAGTTTAATTTTTCCAAGTTTAGTAGAAAGCTTCATGAAAAAGAATTGCCTAGTAAGGATGAATTAATTGGTCTTGTTTATATTGCTTTACAACCTACTGATCCTTTAGAACAATATTTGCTAGACCATGAAAATGATTTACATATGCATGAAAGAAATCAAATAGATAAGTTTTTCTTTGAAAAACGTCCTCTACTTAAACACAATTTTCCTATTAAAACTCTAGGAGGTCCTCCTCCACCTAAAGGTGATCCTGTGTTTGAATTAAAACAATTTCCAAACACTTTGAAATGTGCTTATCTTGACGAAAAGAAGATATATCATGTTATTATCAGTGCTAACCTTTCAGAACATGAAGAACAAAGATTACTGAAAGTTCTAAGGAAGCACCGAGCTGCTATTGGATATACTCTTGATGATTTAAAGGGCATTAGTCCCACTCTATGTCAGCACAAAATTAATATGGAACCTGATGCTAAACCCATTGTTGATCACCAATGTCGGTTAAGTCCGAAGATGAAAGAAGTGGTAAGAACGGAAATATTAAAACTTCTGGAATCACGTATAATCTATCCCATAGCTGATAGTAGATGGGTAAGTCTTGTTCATTGTATTCCTAAGAAAGGAGGTATAACTGTTGTTCCTAATGATAAGAATGAACTTATTCCACAAAGAATTGTTACAGGCCATAGAATGGTAATTGATTTTAGAAAATTAAACAAAGCAACTAGAAAAGATCATTATTCTTTGCCTTTTATTGATCAAATGTTTGAAAGATTATCTAAGCGCGCACACTTTTGCTTCCTTGATGGATATTTTGGTTTTTCACAAATACATGTTTCTCAAACTGATCAAGAAAAGACCACTTTTACTTGTCCTTTTGGAACCAATGCTTATAGACATATGCCTTTTGGTTTATGTAATGCACCTGCTACCTTTCAAAGATGTATGACTGGTGCTATATTCTCTGACTTTTGTGAAAAGATTGTTGAGGTTTTCATGGACGACTTCTCTGTTTATGGGAAGTCTTTTGATGATTGTTTAAGCAATCTTGATCGAGTTTTGCAGAGATGTGAACAAAAAAATCTTGTCTTGAATTGGGAGAAGTGCTACTTTATGGTTAATGAGGGCATTGTCTTGGGTCATAAAATTTCTAAAAGAGGTATTGAAGTGGACAAAGCTAAGGTTGATGCAATTGAGAAAATGCCATGTCCTAAAGATATAAAAGGTATTCGTAGTTTCCTAGGTCATGCTAGTTTCTATAGGAGATTTATCGAAGACTTTTCTACAATTTCTAGGCCTCTTACTAGTCTTTTGCAAAAGGATATTCCTTTTGTTTTTGATGATGATTGTTTAGAAGCCTTTGAAACACTAAAGAAAGCCTTAATTTCTGCACCTATTGTTCAACCACCTGATTGGAACTTGCCTTTTGAAATTATGTGTGATGCTAGTGATTATGTTGTTGGTGTTGTTCTAGGACAAAGAGTTGATAAGAAATTGAATGTTATTCATTATGCTAGTAAAACTCTAGACAATGCTCAAAGAAATTATGCTACTACTGAAAAAGAATTATTAGCGGTGGTGTTTGCTTGTGATAAATTTAGACCTTATATTGTTGATTCCAAAGTAACTGTTCACATAGACCATGCTGCTATTAAATATCTTATGGAAAAGAAAGATGCTAAACCTAGACTTATTCGATGGGTTCTCTTGTTACAAGAATTTGATTTACATATCATTGATAGAAAAGGAGCTCAGAACCCCGTAGCTGATAATTTGTCTAGGCTTGAAAATGTGCCTGATAACCCACTACCTATTGATGATAGTTTTCCTGATGAGCAGGTAGCTGCAATAAATGCTTCTCATAGTACTCCTTGGTATGCTGATTATGCTAATTACATTGTTGCTAAATATTTACCACCAAGCTTTACATACCAACAAAAGAAAAAATTCTTCTATGATTTAAGACATTACTTTTGGGATGACCCACCTCTTTATAAAGAAGGAGTAGATGGTATTATTAGGCTTTGTGTACCTGAGCATGAACAGGGACAAAATTGTGATTGTGAGCCCTCATCAAAATATTATATGCCAAAATTGGTGACGTTGGACAAGGAAGACAACTTAATGGTTTATGTTTGTTTATATTCACATAGAAATCATATTGTCATAAATCCTTCAACATGTGGTGCTTGTCCCCTATCTTTGCTAGCCAAAAATTCTGCACTAAGTAGAGATACTACTTGTGCGAAGGGCCTATCTTTTACTTTTATGTATTTACTTTTATGCAAAGAGTCAAAGTTTTCCTTCTATTCCTTTTTTTTTGTCCTTTGGCAAGCATCATGTGGTGAGGAAAGATCTAGGCACATATGTCCAGTTGAATATAGATAGCATGAGTTATTATTGTTGACATCACCTTCGAGGTGAATATGTTGGGAGGCGAAACTATAAGCCCCTATCTTTCTATGTGTCCGGTTGAAACGTTTCGCTCAGTAAGCGGTGAGTGTTAGCAATCATAGAAGACTATATGATGGTTGAGTATGTGGACTTGCCTAAAAACTCTGATACGTGACCCTTCCTGAAAAGATGATGAATTGTAGTTGCAAAGTTGACTCAGAACATAGTTTGTTGGTTTTTAATAGAGTTTTTGCTTTATACTTCAATTGTGTGATGAACTATTACTTATTGATGAGAAGTATATGATAAAAGCTCTATGATAAAAGTCTTATGTTTAAATTTACTGCTGTTATAATAATCAACATGATGCTTCTATGTCCGTATTTTGTTTTTATCGACACCTCTCTCTCAAAGCATGTGGACATGTTTTTCGATTTTGGTTTTCGCTTGAGGACAAGCGAGGTCTAAGCTTGGGGGAGTTGATACGTCCATTTTGCATCATGTTTTCTTACTGTTATTTATAATGTTTTTATCCATAATAATGCTTTTTGGAGTAATTCTAATGCCTTTTCTCTCATAATTTGCAAGGTATACACAAAGAGGGAGAATTCCGGCAGCTGGAAATCTGGACCTAGAAAAGCTACGTCAGGCTACCTATTATGCACAACTCCAAACAAGTTGAAACTTCATGGAGATTTTTTTATGGAATATTTGAGGAATATTGGAGCAAATAACTAACAGAGGGGGCCCACCAGGTGGGCACAACCCATAGGGGGGCGCCAAGGAGCCCAGGCGCGCCTGGTGGGTTGTGCTCACCCAGGCCCACCTCCGGTGCCCATCTTCTGGAATATAGGTCATTTTGACCTAGAAAAAATAAGGAGAGGACTTTAGGGACGGAGCGCCGCCGTCTCAAGGCAGAACTTGGGCATGAGCACTTTTCCCCTCCGGTGGAGCGATTCCGCCGTGGGAACTTCCCTCCCAGAGGGGGAAATCATCGTCATCATCATCACCAACAACTCTCCCATCTTGGGGAGGGCAATCAACATCAACATCTTCAACAACACCATCTCATCTCAAACCCTAGTTCATCTCTTGTGTTCAATCTTGTTACCGGAACTATAGATTGGTGCTTGTGGGTGACTAGTAGTGTTGATTACATATTGTAGTTGATTACTATATGGTTTACTTGGTGGAAGATTATATGTTCAAATCCAATATGCTATTTAATACCCCTCTGATCATGAGCATGATTATTATTTGTGAGTAGTTACTTCTGTTATTGAGGTCATGGGAGAAATCATGTTGCAAGTAATCATGTGAATTTGATATGTGTTCGATATTTTGATTGTATGTATGTTGTGATTCCCTTAGTGGTGTCATGTGAACATCGACTACATGAAACTTAACCATATTTGGGCCTAAGGGAATGCATTGTGGAGTAGCAATTAGATGATGGCTTGCAAGAGTGACAGAAGCTTAAACCCTAGTTTATGCGCTATTCCGTAAGGGACCGATTGGATCCAAAAGTTTAATTCTATGGTTAGAATTTATTCTTAGTACGTTTCTCGTAGTTGCGGATGCTTGCGGGAGGGTTAATCATAAGTAGGAGGCTTGTTCAAGTAAGAACAGCACCTAAGCACCGGTCCACCCACATATCAAATTATCAAAGTACCGAACATGAATTAAACCAACATGATGAAAGTGACTAGATGAAATTCCCATGTACCCACAAGAACGCTTTGCTTATCATAAGAGACCGTTTTGGCCTGTCCTTTGCCTCAAAAGGATTGGGCTACCTTGCTGCACTTTTGTTACTACTATCGTTACTTGCTCGTTACAAATAACTTGCTTTCAAACTACTTTGCTACTTACAATTTCAGCACTTGCAGACATTACTTTACTGAAAACTACTTGTCATTTCCTTCTGCTCCTCGTTGGGTTCAACACTCTTACTTATCGAAAAGAGCTACAATTGATCCCCTATACTTGTGGGTCATCAAGGATCTTCCCCCACGAGCGCCTGTGCTGCGATGCCATTGCTGGACTCCCCTGCCTTGAGGAAGCTCTTGACTGCTTTTGTGAAGTTGGCTTGCTCCCATTTGTCGTCGACAAGGAGCATTGGAATGAGGAACTCTTGTTGCAATTCTATGCCACTCTCCATATATCAGGCGACATCAGGGACCCGAAGACATGGGTCCTTGAGTGGATGTCAGGTGATGTACATCATGAAGCCAAAGCTCAAGACATCATCGAGCTAACTTCCCTGCCAACTCCTGGTGATCTCTATGAGCCAGATTGCCAGCGTTATGAACAAGAATTATAGAGCGTATTTCAGAAGATTGAGCCCAATATGAGCCAAATGTTCAACATGATGAAGCCATTGCCTATCGATGCAGAATACCCCAAGGAATTCTTTGTCAATGACCTCGAGTACCTGCCCCACACTATCTATCACATACTGAGGCATACTCTATGGCCAATAAAGGGGCATTCTCCTCACGCCAAGCTTGAAGGCACTATGAAGACATTGGTCTTCTACATTATCAATGGCATCAGATTCAACACTCAAGATTTCTTCATCCGCCAGTTGCCAGCTTCAAGCATTGATTTGTTTGGTCTCAAGTTCTATGCTCCATGGGTCATGCGGCTGATAAAGCTTCACCCAACTATCAATTATCAAGCTTCAGCATGCAACCATGTTGTCTTTCTTCCTGAAGTAGATATGTCACATGAAGCCATATATCCTGAGCCAGCCAAGCCACCTGTTTGCGAAGACAATGCTGCCTTCCAAAGCTTCGCTCAACCTCTTGAAGGCATCCATGTGCCGAATCCACCTACTGTTGATGGTCCTCTTGCTGGACAGCTCAGGCTGCTGCATCATGCCAACACTGATGCAATAGCTAGCACAGTAGCCCACAGGCCTCAGAAGCATGCTCGTGTGCTGAATGACCGAGAGCTTCTTGTTTCACTTCATTAGAAGCAGGATAGGCATCATGACTGGATGAAGTGCCAGATGCAAAGCCTCCTTGTTGATGTCAATCGTATTTGCAACCTTGCCACCAAGAACTCGTTTGTTGCTCATGAAGCCTGTCTGTGTGCCTGGAAGAGCCTCGCACTGCCATGTTCTGAAGATGATCTTCAAGCAGATCGCTTCACACAAAAAATCAAGTTGGAGTCCGAGCATCCACAGTCAGCAAGTTGGCATCCAACTCCTTCAATTGAAGATTCTGAGTATTCATCTTTGGCTCCAACTATTGTTGCCTGAGTCATTGATGAAGAGGACGACGCCACTTCACCAGCCATGACTTCACTGCATCAGGATTCTGCATCAGGCCCGTCTGCACCGCCCAACTCCACCATCGACCTTGCTGCCTCCAACATCTTCTCCAGCACCGCAAGGGAACGCATAGGCACTCTATGTCTTCACTCCTTTTTTGTCATTCCTGACAAAAGGGGGAGAAGCATATGAGTTGATAGTCTTCAAACGGGTCTATATGGGTCGGGTGCTTTTTATTTTTGCTAAGTTTTTACAACTCGCGTTCTTGAAGTGCTGATTTTGAGTTGTAACGCTTAAAACTTGATGGTCGTCTGCTACTTTTGCTGCTACCGTTTATTGCGATGATAAATTCTGCATGAAGTCATTCTGCAGACACCCATTTCTCATTGTGCATATCATTATCTTCATTACATTTGTGTATGCATGATGAATTGTCTTCATGAGTTGAAGAAGATCTCCACAAAGTAGACCCTGCCATGTGCATTTGCATTCAAAGGCAAACTATTTATATGCACATCTTCAGGGGGGAGCCTTTTTCAACTTATGAAGCCAATGCCCATGTTTTTAACTTTCACATAATTTTATCCCCGTTGAAAACTTCAACCAGTTTGTCAGCAATCACCAAAAAGGGGGAGATTGTAAGTGCATCTAGTGCCACCCCTAGTTGGGTTTGGAGTATTGACGACAAACGTGGCTGAGGGACTAATGTGTTTGTGAGAATTGCAGGATAACACAGGTTGTAGTCCCTCATTGATTCAGTTTACTTACCAGAGATGACCCCTAAAAATGTATGAAGACAGTGGCGGTTCGTGAATACATTCACGTTGAAGATAATGACGTGTGAAGACATTCACATCACTACAAAAAAAAGACACATCCATGACATTTTGGGCCGAACGAAAAAAAATCTGTCATACTTATGACACTTCTATGACGACAATTGTGACAAAACCCGGTGTCATCATAGATGTGGTGGGCTCCTACTTCTATGACAAAAAATCATGACAGAAAATGGGCTTTTCGTCCTGGGCGGGCCGGAGACGCAGCTGCATGACATTCTTTGGGCCGTCCATGACGGAAAAAACCGTGGTAGAAGCGAGGGTGAGGAAAATATCGGGGTGTTCCCGGTTACGGTGGGTGGTCGGGGCCGAGCGATGCGCGTTTCTCTCGTACACGCACGCGTGTGGGTGCGAGGCGTTGGGCTCTAACTGAACCCGAGCGAGGCGTTGGGCTCTAACTGAACCCGAGCGATTGCACTGCAGGCTACGCGTTACTGAACCCGAGCGATCGATCGATGGCTGTTAACTGAACCCGATCAAGCGATTCCTTCGCTACTGCTGCTAACTGAAGCCGATCGATGCTGCCTCTGGATGAACAGTGAGCATTGCTGGGGGGTTTGGATGAACAGTTCCTGGTGGGGGTGGATGAACAGGACCCCTTGGTGTTGCCTCTGGATGAACAGTGAGCGTTGCTGGGGGGGTTTGGATGAACAGTTCCCGGTGGGGGTGGATGAACAGGACACCGTGGTGTTGCCTCTGGATGAACAGGACCCCGATCGATCGAGCCGGTTGGGGCTGGATGAACAGGACCCCGTGGAGGGCTGGACGAACAGGACCACCCCGTGGAGGGCTGGATGAACAGTAGACGGTGGAGGGCTGGATGAACAGTAGCCCATGCAGGGGTGGTTGAACAGGAGCCCGTGGAGAGGGTTGGTTGAGCAGTAGCCGGTGGAGTAGCGCGCAGTGGAGGCTGGATGAACAGGAGCCCCGTGGATGAACAATCGCAGGTGGAGGCTGGAGGAGGTCGACGGTGGATGAATAGTAGCCCGTGGAGGCTGGAGGGGGTCGACGGTGGAGATGAACAGTATTCCGTGGAGTCCCGTTTTGCGGTACGCCACACCCCTCCCGATGAACAGGACCCCCCGTTTCGACCGTAGCGCTCCAACACAAGTCTGTTTCCTCTGTTTTGCGGTACGCCACACCCCTCCCGATCAACAGGACCCCCATTTCGAGCGTAGGAGGTCTGTTTCCTCCATTTTGCGGTACGCCAGACCCATCCCGATGAACAGGATCCCGTTTCGAACGTGGCCGGTCGAACACAAAGCCGTTTCCTCCGTTCTGCGGTACGCCAGGCCTCGTTTCCATCTGTTCCGTCCAAGCCGGTTGGCTCCCACGCGTTCCCTTGCCTCCCGATGAACACGACGCATTCGGTTGCCTCCCCATGAACACGACGACGACGCAGTTTCTCCGTTCTGACCCAGCCATGTACACGAGCCCTGGCCATACATATGCGCGAGTAGGCGTTTGAGACCCCGCCCGTATGTACGTACGTGGTTGTATTTACTTTCTTGCACCCTGGCCGATGTACGTACGTGTACATGCTACGTGCGCGCCTCTACATCGACCAGTATGTACGTACACGTTCGCGACCAGAATGACAACGCTACATACGCTTCGACCAGGTGGGTCCCGATTGTCAGGCACTTTCTTGCATGCGAAGATGTAGCTGGTGGGTCCCAGCAGTCAGGGGGGTGAATCATTTTTTTGCCCGGACGCACTTCCTTGCGTGCGAAGATGTAGCTAGTGGGTCCCAGCAATCAGGGGGAAACGTTTTTTCACGAAATACGTGGCCCGTCCGGTGGGTCCCCGCTGTCAGGTGGAGGAATAATTATTTTGCGCGTAATAAGGAGGCACTTCCTTGCTGTGGCCGTGGACCCAGCTGTCAGCCTCTCCACGTACAGTACTCTTCCGATGGAAGTCGGTCATTGACCACATTGACCACGCCGCGCCGAGAGCACCACGGTGGTGGACGACGGCGAGGCCTAGGAAGGGGACGACGCGGAGCCGGGGAAGACGCGGCAGTGGATACCCACGCGGAGTGGAGTACGAGGGTTCACTGGTTCGGCTGCGGTGTGAGGCTACCATCGCCGCAGAATAACAGGGGGTGTGGGTGAGTGGAGGGATGGCCTGGCTAGCGGTGGGAGTAGTAGGGGGCGGTGAGGCCTCCGCGGCAGCATAGCTGGCCACGGGAGGCAGGAGCAGGCGGCACAACCGGCGCTGCTTTGGGCGGCTGGAGCAAGAAGACCAGAGGTTGAAGAAGCACGCTGGCCGTTGGATGGACACCGTACGGTCACTGCAGCTAGAATCGTTTATATTGACTAAGTTAACAAAGCCCTTGGTACGCGTCAACTTAGTAGGCCCACAGGTCAGCTTCCAAAACGGTGCGCCCAAGATGTTAGGAGGAGGAATCATTTTTTGGGCGGGTGAAGCTAGAATATCCGAGATTGAAGAATAAGCACGGCATCCGTTGGATGGACATCCAACGGCCACTGCTGTTAGAACCGTGTGTTGACTATAAGTTGACAAAGCCTTGCATATGCGTCAACTCCCTTTTTTTAGGGGACGCGTCAACTTAGTAAGGCCACAAGTGTGTGGCAGAGAACTTATAGCCCATTTGAGATTTGTAAGCATGTGCAGCCAATTTTTGAATTCCAATGGAATTTACTACAGCCCATTTACAGTTTGTTAAAAGTACAGCCCATTTCAACCAACCGTTCAAAACAGAATTCAATAAAACCTCCCACATTTTGATGGGATCCGAAATATTTTTATCCCAAAATTTCTAGTCAGATTAAATACAATTTCAATATAAATTTATATTACGTAAAAATCCAATGAAACATTGCGCTCGCAACAATTAATGAAATTAAAATTTTCAATATCCAAAAATAATATTTTATAAAGTAATTACGTGTTTGGTGCATTTTTTATAGTTACTGCCCAGTTTTTATAATTACATCCCATTTATTATTTCTTAAAGCCCATTTTCTTGTTAAGCCTAATGCATCCCTCCTAGGAAAGATTTGCAGCCCAGCGGGGCGGAGAATAACAACTTGACCTTGCCTGGGTATTCCTAAAAAAAGTATAGCTGGGCTAGCCATTTTCAGCTTGAAAAAAATTAATATCTGGGCTGGATATCTGGCCTGGGCTAGACGGGCCACAGCCCGCCCAGTTAATAGCTGCAGCGATGTTTTCGTTGTTGTTCAGAGGAGAAAAATTAATATCTGGGCTAAACATCGCTCAAGAAAAACTCTGCAGTGCTCACACCTCAAAAACACAAATACTGCTCGAGCTGCTTGGTCCCAGCTGTCGGCCGCTTCTTGTGCAATTCTCTCGTTTATTGACTACATAGGTTGACAATGGTGTGGGACCGTGATGTCAGGAAACCAGGAGGAAGCAAAAAAAATAGTTTTATATACTAATAAGGAGGCACTTGCGTACGTGCGGCTATGGCCCTGGTGGGTCCCCACTGTCATCCTATCCAAGTAAAGTCATCTCCTCATCCTCATGTCCGTTGACCATGTTGACAACGCGAGACGGCGGCGCCACGGCGAGCGCAACAACTCGAAGGACGACGGAGAGGGCCTCGTGGGCCCTAAGGATGGTCTGATACAGCGCCCGCTGCTCATTCGGGAAGCCAGGATCATAGGGCCACATGTCCGCAACGGCATTGTCGTTCGCTTGTTCACCGGTGCTCGTTGAGGAGACGGAGGTTGCAGCACAGGTCCTCCTACGCTGGTAGCTCTTCCGCCATTAGGGCGTCGAAGTGCGGCCGCACCTGCTCTATGGTGAACACGGCATGAACCGGCTTGGACAGTGGCGCCGGCTCCTGGTTGGAAGCTACGTCCATCGTCTGATTGTCGTCGCTCAGCTCGGCGAGGTAGCTGGCGAGCCAGCATGTCCGGCTGCTGGACCGACCCGCTGCCAAGCACGAGTCTGACTACACTGGCCCACCCAGACCGCCTCCCTCGCCCGCGCGCACTTTTCGCCCCAAACGGTCAGCGCCGCCCACCCTGCTTCCCGGTGCATGCGATTGCTCCGCCTTCAAACGACACAAGTGCCGTCCGTCCGTCCTTCTGCCGCCCACATTAATGATACGCGGTTGCCGAGGCGGCTACTCCGGCGCCACACGTCCGTCCCTCCGCCGCCCACCATTGCTATATAAACTGCTGCGCCAGCCATAGCCGCAGTCATCCGCATCCGTTCCTATTCTCCTGTCCACACCACTACTGCCCACCATGGCTTCCTCACGCTCCAGCGCTCTTCGGGACGGACGGACGACAGACCACAAGGAGATGGCAGCCATTGCTACAGACTGGCTGGCCGGCAGGCAGCCGGAGGACGACGACATCCCAATGGGAACATGGTAGTCGATGATCGGCGCCAAACCCCTCCTCCGCACCATCCTCGCCGGTGCAATGCACCATGACCATCAGCGAGGCCCGTGCCCAATATGTGGACACGATGAGGCAGAAGCGTGACGAGCAGTTTCGGGAGGCGCAGGCCGACGCCGCCTACAACCACCATCTCCTCCAGGAGCACCTGCAGGCGGAGGAGCAGATCGCCACAGAGTGGGCGGAGCAGGAGGCGCTGCTCGATCGTACCGCTCCGCCCGCGAGGGCCGCCTCGAGCGCTGGTGGTACCGCATGCGGGTGGCAGAGGCTGGGGCCGCCTACAAAGAGGGCGATGAAGCGGGTGAGGTGCTGTTTGGCGAGACCGAGGACGAGGCAGAGGACAATGCCGGCTCCGACGAGTCCCCGCTCCGCTGGCGTCGACGAGGCCCTGCTCCGCCGAGGCCCCGCAGCGCCAACAACGAGGCAGAGGACACCGCCGGCTACGCCGAGGCCCCACCCTGCCGGAAATGAGGGGGAGGATTTCCCCCGCTCCACCGAGGCGCCGCCCGCCTGCAATGAGACAGAGGACATCGCCGGCTCCGCCGAGGCCCCGCCCCGCTGCCAACGAGGCCGCGCCACACAGAAAACAAGGAAGAGTAGAACACGGTAGGTCGCCGCCGCTCGGGTCCAAGTAAGGCCGCCGCTGCTACCCTCCGGTTGCTGGCACTGAGCGTACATCATGGAGCAATTCTATGATTACAGGATGATTGAAGAGCGCTCTGTGGATGAGCAAGCTCATGAGATATAGTCATTTGCTAGAGAACTTGAGCACTTCAGTTGTATGCTACCGGACAAGTTTGTTGCCGGAGGTATCATCACTAAGCTTGCTCCTTCGTGGATCTCATTGGCACTCTTGTTGTGGAAGAAAAAGCGAGAGCAAAGGACACACGTGCTCGAGGAATTTAGGGAAGATCTAGTGCCAATCTGGTACAGAAGAAGAACTTCCAGCCCCACAAGTTCAAGAACAAGGGCAAGTTTGATGGTAAAGCAAAGTTTGATGGGAAGAACAAGGTTGTGCAACACACGAACTTCAAGAAGAAGAATGACAAGAAGAAAGGTGTTTGTCATGTGGGGATCCTGATCATTGGGCTGCTAGTTGCCCTAATCGCTATGACAAGCTAGGCGGTTGACCACTGACTGCCGGTTAGCTTCTTGGCGGCGACGTGGAGTTGGAGAGCTATGTTGGAGAATGACGCTGCTTCTACTTAACTACTGGTGTAGTTGGCTGACTGACACGTGGGCCCAACAGGCATCTGGGCCACATGTTAGTTACGCAACTGCACCTGCAGTTAAGTCACTGAAGCTTCTATTCGGCTCAGCCGAACACAGGTGGGTGGCTTCGGTTAATTAATTATACCTCCAGCGCACCCCTTTTTAGTTGAAGAATGTATGAAATGTAATGAAATCCGGCATGTTTATATGAAATCCGACCGTGTATGAATGAATTTATTTTGATTAGTTCGAATTCTTATATCACTGGCATTGGATGAACATGCAAAACAATACGTACTAGCATTATTCCCAGGGTGATCACCTCGTTTGCAGCAGTTTCACATGTACTCCCTCCGGTCCTTTCTAGTCTGCATACAAGTTTTGTCTGCAGTCAAAGTATCTCTACTTTGACCAATCTTATAGAAAAAAGTATGCACTTTCATAATGTGCGAAGTAAAAAGGAACAGAAGGAGTACAAAGAGTTTGAGCAGCTTTTTAGCGTTCCTATACATTGCAATCAAACACACAGGCCTGGCAATTCATAGAGAACATTCAAAACAATCGATGATTATGCATCTCAGTGATTCACATGTCAGAGCCAATATTTACTTCACAACTAAAGAATAAATAAAAATGGATCGACGCTGCTGACAGCAAAGGGCGTCCCATTCGAAAATATCAAACGCATGTCTTCTTGCTAAAATCAATGAGCAAAATTTGACAAGGTTTTCCCATTCCAAAATATCAAATGCCTACGATTGTGGAATGGGCAGGGTTTGCCATCGGCTCGGACATTGACATGGCACCTCGTGCTAAATAAACCAGCTGTTCTTTTTGTGCAGTTCCACCAAAATCAACCAAATTCGCGCGTAGCTTGTATGATTTCGCCCTTATATGTTGCAACGCCTTGAACTTATCGGCACCTCCTTTCTTGTGGTGGAAATGAATGATTCGATGTATTCATGAACATTTTGTGTATTTCCCATTGAAATCAAGCTGAGCACCCCTGTTTGCACAAATACAAAAAAGTGATTAGTATAAAGCAAACTGTACTATGCATTGACAGTTTAAACAGGCACCTACATGGTCCATGTAGAGCACACTTTTAGAAAAATGGAACTCACCGGAAAGAATCCTAGAACAACATTGTACTCGCGCATCACAGCAAGAAAATGGAGATTTGTTAGTCCTTCTGAGCTGAAGTTAGTTTGGTCTTGTGGGGGTTAATGTAACCATCCTTCAACTGCTCCTTCTGATGAGAAGATAGACAGGGCTTCTTCATCCTGGCATAATCGGAACTAGTCACTTCATGTACTCCATATTCTTCTTCAGAGGAGGATGATCATGTTGTGCAAAGACAAGAGGATAACTAAATGCTAGCATCCTTGTTTGCTCGAAAAAAGGAAAGGAAATATTTAAAACAGCACAGATGAAGCACTTCTCAAGGACAATACCACTTTTTGATGACAGTATCTAAAGAGTAGCACAACACCAATAGAGATGACAAAGCTCAATCATATGGATGAAATCAGTGGGCGAGTACCAACCTTTGTCAGGAGGCTTATGGTGTAGAGCATACAGATGAAGCACTTCTCCGGAACCATCTGTTGCTATCTACTGTGGTGGCCATGCTTACTATATACTCCTCGATTAGATTAATGTTTCCAACATCTTATTGTGCAGTTCCACTAAAATATATGGTATCTTCAAAGAAGATCCCTGTTTGCACAAGTAGAGATAATTACGTATTACATTAAGAGCGGCATCAAATCAGTGGCAAAACAATTGCTCGTTCCGGCCATAGCAATAAATTAAGATGCAAAACTATATCATTACTTGTGTCATCATAGTTCCAGTGCTTCATTACAGCACCAGGAGTTGATTTTTGTTTTTCTTCCGCTTGTTCTTCCCATTTATCACTTGGTTCAATAACAGACAAGCTTTGCCTTCAATGTAAGATTTGGCATGTCAATTAGGTTGCACAAGTATAGCACTAAACAATGACATTAATTTTCTGATGAAAGTGGCAAAATACAGGCCACCAGTTGTGAAATATCCTTATCTTACCTCAATGGGATATTGAGGTGCACATACAGATAGGAAGTCTTGTCTCCATTTGTGCAGTTCACTAAAATCAAGCAACATTACCATACAAGTAGCACAACATATGAAAGCACACTGTAGAATCATGTGAAAGAAGGCTAGTACTGACCTCTCATGATGCGGAATTCAAACAACTCACAAGAAGAAGATCTGAACCAAATTTGCCAACACGGATAGGAAGTAAGATCTCCTCTTGTGCAGTTCCATTAAGATCAAGCAATCAAGCAACATTGTCGGTGTGACATTTTGGTTGAACTGCACAAAACACTCTTCTATACCTACTAATAAAAGAAATAGGTATTCTTAGTCCGTCATGCTATTTTATAGAAACCCCCTGATTTTTCTGACATTAAACCCGCAGTAGATATCAAATATTTTTTGAAATACTCATATCTTCTAAACCGTAACTCCAAATTTAACATGTTATACATGAATTTTGATTAGAAAAATATGTAGAATCTGAATACGATGTTATTTTACCTGTCAACAATTTAAAGAAAAATACTATCTATGGTGCATTCTTAATCAATAATGCATTATCCGTTTTTCTTTCATACCGGTAGTGATTCGAATTGGGGATAAACACCTCAGCAAAATCAGGATTGGACACGGCATTGAAGATAAATTTGCTAGACACACCCAATAAATAAGGACATGCATGACAAGAAATAAAATAAGGACCCAATAAAGATGGGATGTCCGCTATAAAAGAAATAACAGAGAAAATGCAGAGGAGATCCGATAAAGATGAGATATTACACTACCAATAAAGATGGGATGTACGCTATAAAAGAAATAACAGAGAAAATGCAGAGGTGATCCGATAAAGATGAGATGTTGCGCTATTCTCCTATATATAAGAAACAAGAGATGAAATGCATAGCAAAAAGTAAAGAGGAGGCATGCACGACAAAAAATAAAATAAAAGACATGTTTGACAAGATATAAATAATGATGAAACAGGGACCAATACCTATGACATGCATGGCAAGAAATAGTGATGAAATATGGACGCAAGTAACTGCTTCCATAGGAGACCATACAAAATGTTTTTTTAGACAAAAAAATCTCTCTTTATGCTTAAAAAATCCTACATCTTTTTAAAACTCTTCATGTATTTAAGAAATATGCATGTGAAAAAAGTGTTCAAGAGTTACCCTAAGTTGGTGATGCTTAAACTTAAAACCGCCCTTGATGCACACGTCTCCGTAGTGTGCTAACGTGTCATCGTCTGTTTTTGTTGTTTCCTTTATCGGCATGTAACAATACCCCATCTCGAAATAGAATACCTGTGGAATCTTGAACTGTGTTTTTGTAGGCTAAGACCATCTTTATTTGGGTCGTGGCTACAAATTCTCAGATTATAGACAATTTTTTGTACATTAAGAGCGTGTGGTATTTTTTCTCCCGTTGCAACGCACGGGCATTTTTGCTAGTAAAACAAAAGTGTTTTGTGTAGTGCAACAAAAGGTCACAATGGCAACGAGGTGAAGTAGATAACCCTATTTACACAGAGGTGCAAAGGAAACAACTAGTGTTCAATAACAGTGGATGACACAGAAGCCAACAAAAAAACTCCGTGTCAGTCCCATCTAAACCAAACAGATGGACTTTTAGGGACTAAAAGTGGCATTTGGGACTAAAGAAAGAAGACCCCGAGGGAGAGTCTTCTTGGGACTTTTTCCAACAGTTGCCCCTGCCACGCATCGCACCTTATCTCTATTAGTTCATTACTAGGGGTAACATGGTCTTTTAGCATGTCATTTAATAACCACTAGTCCATGTTTAGTCCCTAAAACCAAGTAGGTAGGGACTAGGGAGTTTTTAACCAAACAGGGCCTTAGATTAACAACAGCTAAAGAGTTGCACGGGACAGTGGACGCACCAGCACTATGTGCATCTACCGATGTACTGGGGTGATGCACAGTCTGTTGCAACAAAGAACAAACAACCAAGGAGCATATTTGTGTTGGTCCCAGTTTTGTTATCTTTAGACACCTTTCCCTATGTGAGCGCAGCAAATCTAGTCCTGCTCAAACTCTACAGCCTTGTCCCCCAAAACAAAAGATCAGTTCATTACAGATGTGTGTAATGCGTTTGTCATTGTTTTCCTTTTCGACCAACGTAGGTGCTGGATAGCCAGTCTATACTAGTACTTTCCCCACTTCCTTTCCTCTGTGAACCACGTCCTAGATTTATGCTATACAACTTTCCCCACTACTTTCCCCCATTCCTGTCCTCTTTGAACCACGTCTTAGATTCATGCGATACAACTTTCCCCACTACTTTCCCCCTTCCTTTCCTTTTTGAACCACGTCCTAGATTCACGCTATACAACTTTTCCCACTACTTTCCCCCATTCCTTTCCTCTTTGAACCACGTCCTAGATTCATGGTATACAAATTTCCCCACTACTTTCCTATTTGATCCAACACCTAGATTCGAGTGCAGAAGCGGAAAAAGCCCACCCAACACCTAGATTCGAGTGCAGAAGCAGAAAAAGCCCACGTGCAGCTAGAGCAATGCATGTGGAATAAGTAAATTATACCTTAAGGTTCTTGGGGTCTGGTTCGGTGGGCGACCGGAGGCCGTTCGACCCACACTATGTACGGCGGCAAAGAAGAAGGGGTCGGAGGCCCTCCCGCGCCGCCGCTGGGTGAAAGTGAACAGTTGCGCTGGTAGTGGATTCCCTCCCTCGCCGACGGCGACAGCGTTAAGCCTCCTTCCCTTCCTGGCGGACGGATCCTGCCGGCTCTTTGACAAGCAGTGAGGGGAGAGAGAGAGGCCAACGAAGTCTTGTTTAGATCTGGAGAGGGTGAGAGAGTGTGAAGAGAGCAACTACAAGCAGACCAGCTGTGAGGGGAGAGAGAGAGAGGCCAACGAAGTCTTGTTTAGATCTGGAGAGGGTGAGAGAGTGTGAAGAGAGCAACTACAAGCGCTGAGGCTCCAACGTGTATATATATACTAGAGAGAGTGTGAAGAGTGCAAACCCTAGAAAACAAGCGCCGAGGCTGCAGCTTATATGTGATGAGGTGATTATACGGTCACTAAGAGATCGTATAGCTCCGTATCCATCCATTTTGACCAGTCAAAGAATCCTCCTGGCACGAATTATGCTCAAGTGTAGTTATCGAACCCGAGACCTCAAGTTTGATGAGCGAACAGGCTAACCAGCTACACAACCCTCCCGTTATGTTCAACGAGAGGAAAATAACCTTTTACACATTCCTGCATTCGTGCGACAAGCATGCCGTGTTTTTTTTGTGTGTGTGGGAGTCATTGGGATTTAAATCATAATCGTGTCATGTGGCTTTGGTGGTAAGACTATCCACAGTGGTGCAGAAATAGTGCAGCCTTAGTCACCTTACCTCTCTCCATGTAGTACGTTGGGTCCCACCAGTCAGAGGGTGAAACAAAAAAATTAATAAGAAAAATTAAAAGAGCAAACGGTGTATCTTACCTCACACATCTCGCTACTGCTCGGGAACACTGTCCAATTGATCCCTCTGTTCGCTCACGTACTATTTTAAGTGAATCCTTATTATAACATGCACACAATTTTGGGCACTTGTATTCGACCTAAGTCAGTGTGCCACCGTATCTCGTACGACTCCCTCCATCTAGGTGTAATAAGTCACGTTAGAAGGTGCAGCGGGACCAAGGTGCAAGCAGATTGGAGGAGAAGGAGAAACTTGACCGGTCATTCCTCCAATCAAAGCCCTGATTTCTGTCTCTAAACGCAACAATTAATCCAAACAACTAAGAGATGCCGTTTTAGCTACCATGCAGGGCCACATATTAACTCACATGCAAGCCGACTTTGATTTCTTGACTGATCAACACGTAGTTGCGCTCCATGCATTGGGTTTCCGGGGGAGATAACAAGGCAAAGTAAGGAGCGTTTGGTTACATTGCTTAGGCTGGTCATAGTGGTGAGTAACTTGGACTAGTAACATGCATATGTTACTAGTCTATGTTACTACTACGCGAAGTTTGTCGTCGGAAGCGAGCCGATCTGGCTCTCCTGAGCTAGCAAGGTTTTTCTAGCCCACAAAAGCTAACATATTTTAACAGTTCCAAATGCCTAACCTTGCCCGGCTATGCTATAAGCTGTTCTTGCTAAGGATCCAAACGCTCCCTAAGTAACAACGCTCGCTAGCAATGAGGCCAAGAGGGATTGAGATGCGAAGTTAATGGACGACGCCTAAACATTTTGGGAATATCTGATTTCCGTAGGATGACTTAACACCTAGACGGAGGGAGTACTACTCCTCAGTCCAGGTTTGATGGAATATTCGTCACCTCTTATCTTCTTGTATATACTCCATTTGTATCTCACTTCCTGTGGCTTCGCACTCGCAGGATTTTCCTATTCTATGAACCTGTGTGTGCGTGTGTGTGTGTTTAACAGCATGTGTGTGTTAGAGAGAGCGACAGATCGACCTACTCCTACAGAGAGATGGTGTGTAGTGTACGATTTTAGCCGCGAGAGTCGGTGCATCCTCTCATTTCCGGGCGTCCAGTAGGGACAGGCGGACAGCTGCCACGCCCGCTCCTGACCAGCCTGGCCCACCCAAAGCCCCTCCATCGCCCCCGCGCACTTCCCGCCCGAAACGGTCAGCGCCGCTCCAAAGAATCGGTGCCGCATTCATGCCCGGGCAGAGCGGACGCGACCTCTCACTGGCGCCTGCGTTGAAGGGAGAAGCGGATTCAAGAGTGATGGTTGCTTCGTCCGTCCAACTTACTGCTAGGTCTATGTGATTTGACGGCTCATTGGTCATTATTACTGAGGTGGTAGGACTGCTGGATGTCCCACGCTTTCGGCGAAAGGAGGTACTACTAGATTACAATTTTCTCCATTCTTACGGCGGAGGAGTGCAAGAGCAGTGAAAACACGCAGGCTCGGTGATTACATGGCCCACCTCACACTATCACCATATTTTCTGGACACCGTGCGACACCGAACTCTTTACATAGTACTCCCTCCGTTCCTAAATATAAGTCTTTGTAGATATTCCACTAGCTAGGTGGACTACATACGGAACAAAACGAATGATTCTACACTTAAAATGCATCTATATACATCCATATGTGGTTCATGGTGAAATCTCTACAAGACTTATATTTAGGAATGGAGGAAGTACTTGTATAGTACGAACTGTAATTTATCAGCGAGATAGTACAACGTTATGAAGCTTCCAGCTTCTATTACATGTATCTTGCGTCCAAGGTTGCCCGTTGCAACATTTCATCAAATACAAAGGAGACTAACATGCATGCTATTGCATCTCAATGATTGACAGATCATAGCAAAGATGTACTCCCTCCGTTCCAAAATAAGTGTCTCAACTTTATTCTACATACGGAGCAAAATGAGTGAATCTAGACTCTAAAATACGTCTATATACATCGGTGTTTGGAGTATGTACTAGTAGTTCATATTGAAATCTACTAAAGGACATACATATTCCAAACAATATGATAATCTCTCTAACCAAGGTAGTAGGGGCGAGGAGTAAACGGAGGGAGTAGTAAAATTTTCTCCTCGTCCTGCGAGCCACCGCACGCGTGGGCGAGGGAGCGGGCGTAAGGCGTACAGTACTACTACTAGTACGCAAGCTTCACCTCATCCTGCGAGCCACCGCGCCCGTGGGCGGGGGAGACGGCGTACTAAGCAAGCTTCTCCTCGTTCTGCGAGTTGACTGGACACATCAAAAGTACTCCAGTGTATAGAGCCTTGCCTCTAAGGTAGGCCCCACATGGTTTGCCTCTTTTTTAACATAACGCGTCAACTCGCAATTTGTTTGTTCACCCGTGGTAGACGATCCTCCCTCCATCTAGTGGACAACCAGTACACGTGTCAAATTACCACGCGGGCTGCCTTTTCGTACAGAAATGAGCTCCACCGTGTACCCGCGCGGGTGTGGTTGGGAAAGAGACGGGAGTACGTGCGCCGTGCGTGCACCTCTTCTCTTCGTGCACGTCCCCCACCTACGTGGGTGTGTGTGAGAGATACAAACCTAGACAAATGGCTTGTGCGTTCATGAGTGTTTTTTGTTTTTTGGGGGGGAGGGGGGTTGACTTCGTGAATGTATTTGTGGGAATATGTGTCGATGACATCTCAAACAAAAATTTTCATGCAATGTGTGTGAAATGGAGGCCTATCCATATCATATATAGAGTGTCGGGCGATCCACGAGAAGAGAGGGAGGGGTCATAGATATCGATAGAGTCGAAGAGAGGATCAAGTGGGTGGGTGCGAGATCGATGAAGAGAGCCATCGAAATTCTGTGTGTGTGCAAGTCAAAGATATAGGGCGACTGACCTAGCTACTGGAACGTCAGAGGGCACAGGTCAAGTTTGTGTGTGGGAGGGAGACATGACTAGAGCGCTCGATGTATCGGTGTGTGTGTGTGTGGGAGGGGTGGGGGAGGGGTAGCCAGAGGCCTAACTATAGAGGTAGAACGACTCGTATATGTGTTGAGAAGGAGAGACCCAGCTATGTCTTGAGGGAGATCGGTCGACATCCATACATAACTGAAGGACGGGAAATAGGATGGGTGTAACGCCCGGATAATTAGGCTACAGTAAAACTCTCCTGATGATGCCATGTCATCTCTGTTACTGTTGCTAATCAAGTGTTAGTTCAAAACATTTCAAATTCAAAAAATGAATTAGTGACAAACACCCAAAGTTTTCAAAAGTCAAAACAAAAATGTTCGGTGGGTGCCAAATATTGCACTAGTAATTATTGTGGAGAAAACATTTTTTTAGAAAGTGCCTAAGTATTTTAAAGTGAAATAAAACAGAAAAGAAAAATAAAGAAAAGAAAAGAAAAAGAACCCCCCCACTGGACCAGGCGGCCCAGCTCACAGGCCAAACCGGCCCACCTGGCCCAGCTTGCCAACCGCCGGCCCAGCCCCCCTGCCTCGTCTCCCTTCCCTGTTCCCCCGACCCGGGTCGAAACAGGGGCGCGTCGCCATCGGACCCCCCCTCGCCGGCGTCGAGGAGAGGATAAGGCCGCCACGTCCCCGCCTCCTCGATCCCGCCTCCCACTCGCCCCCACTCTCGCCCTCGGTTCATGCGCCTCTCCCTCTCCCCTCAGATCCACCTCGCCACTCCCCCTCGTTCCCCCACCGCAACCGAGCGCCGCCATGGCCTCGCCGCCGTAGAACTCGCGGCCACCGCGACCTCCGCGCCTCTCCGACGTGTCCGCTCGCTCCGCCTCCCTCGACTACGCCTCCCCGTCAAGCCGCAGGACGCCGGGCACCCTCGAACGCTGCCCCGGCCTCGTCTTCTTCCTCGGATCCCCGGCGCGTCTCCGACGAGCGCCGTCGACTCTGCAGCTCCTAAACCCCCCAAGGGCCTTTCGTGTGTGCCGCTCGGTGAGCTCCACCCCTCCTGCTCTCCGTTTGCTCTCTCGCACACCCTAGCTAGCTGCCGCCGAAGCGCCCGAGCGCAGCGCCGCGGAGCTCGTCGCCGACGAGTCTCCGGTGACCAAATGGTCACGGGCGTGTTGCCATTGAACTCGCCGCGTCGAGTAGGGCCCGACTAGCCCTCCCGTTTGCCCAATAGCGCGCCACATCGACGTTGCCGTTGCTCGCCCGAAACACCCCACCGCCGGCGATGTCGTACTGCTCGTCTCCAGCCACCCCCGTGCCTGCGACCACCGCCACTCGACGCGCGCTGTCGTGTGCGTTCGAACACACCCAACCGGGCGTAAAACCGTGCCCCATAACACCATTTGCCCTCATGCCCGACTCCGGCCGTCCGCCGATGTGCTCGCCGCCGTCGCTTCCGGCCACCTCCGGCCACGCCACCGCCACCACTAGACGCGGGGCACTCTCCTCGTTCGAACGCAAGAGACGGCGCTCGTTTTGGTGCCCCGTAGGCGAAACCCGACGCTCGCCGGAGCTACTCCGGCGGCTCCGCTGAGCTGGCACACCTGGGGCCACCCCTGGGTCACTGCCTGGTGCCCCGTGGGCCCGGCTGGCCCAGTTGACCAGGGTCAACGTGCTGACTGGGCTAGTCCCAGCAGCTGACTAGTGGCCCCCACACTATAAACTAATTAATTAGTTAATCTAATTAATCTGGGCTAATAAGTCACTGACTAATGGGGCCCGCACTTAGTTAATCATAGTTAGTTTAGAACAAATCCATTTCAGCTCTGGCTCAATGACAGGTGGGTCCCACTGGACCCACAAGTCAGTTTTGACTAGTCAACCGCACTATTGACTGCTGACATCACACATACGTCATGCTGACGTCATCCCATACTGTTCTGGATAATGTTGGATTTAAATAAATAATTGAAATCAAAAAATGATTAAAACTTTAGAAAATCATATAAAATAATCCATAACTCTGATGAAATACTTTCTACATGAAAGTTGCTCAGAACGACGAGACGAATCCGGATACGCAGCCCGTTCGTCCGCCACACATCCCTAACATATCGAACTCGCAACTTTCCCCCTCCGGTTCATCTGTCCGAAAACGCGAAACACCGGGAATACTTTCCCGGATGTTTCCCCCTTTGCCGGTATCACCTAGTACCGCATTTGGGCACACCTAGCATCACGCTTTGTCATGTCATGCATCGCCATGCATTTGTTTGCATTGTATTTATTGTTTCTTCCCCCTCTTCTCTCGCTAGACACCGAGACCGACGCCGCTGCTACCCAGTACGACTACGGTGTTGACGACCCCTCCTTCTCGGCTGAGCTTCCAGGCAAGCCCCCCTTTTGATCACCAGATATCGCCTATTCTACTCTCTACTGCTTGCATTAGAGTAGTGTAGCATGTTACTGCTTTCCGTTAATCCTATCCTGATGCATAGCCTGTCCTTGCTACTACTGTTGTTACCTTTACCTGCAATCCTACATGCTTAGTATAGGATGCTAGTATTCCATCTGTGGCCCTACATTCTTGTTCGTCTGCCTTGCTATACTATCGGGCCGTGATCACTCGGGAGGTGCCCACGGGTATATACTTATATACTTTACATGATACCTGTGGTGACTAAAGCCGGGTCGGCTCATAGGAGTACCCGCGAGTGGATCTTATGGCGGAGCGACAGGGCAGGTTGAGACCACCTAGGAGAGAGGTGGGCCTGGCCCTGGTCGGTGTCCGCGGTTACATCAATTAACACGCTTAACGAGATCTTGGTATTTGATCTGAGTCTGGCCATTTGGTCTATACGCACTAACCAACTACGCGGGAACAGTTATGGGCACTCGACGTCGTGGTATCAGCCGAAGCCTTCGTGACGTCAGCGACTGAGCGGCGCGCGCCAGATTGGACTGGAACGCCTGCTAGGCTAGGTCTGCTTTCGGCCGCGTTCGCAACGTGCAGGTGTGCAATGGGCGATGGGCCCAGACCCCTGCGCCATAGGATTTAGACTGGCGTCCTGACCTCTCTGGTGTGCCTAGGTGGGGCTGCGACGTGTTGATCTTCCGAGGCCGGGCATGACCCAGGAAAGTGTGTCCGGCCAAATGGGATCAAGCGTGTTGGGTAATGTGGTGCACCCCTGCAGGGAAGTTTATCTATTCGAATAGCCGTGTCCCTCGGTAAAAGGACGACCCGGAGTTGTACCTTGACCTTATGACAACTAGAACCGGATACTTAATAGAACACACCCTTCCAAGTGCCAGATATAACCCGGCGATCGCTCTCTAACAGGGCGACGAGGAGGGGATCGCCGGGTAGGATTATGCTATGCGATGCTACTTGGAGGACTTCAATCTACTCTCTTCTACATGCTGCAAGATGGAGGCTGCCAGAAGCGTAGTCTTCGACAGGATTAGCTATCCCCCTCTTATTCTGGCATTCTGCAGTTCAGTCCACCGATATGGCCCTTTACACATATACCCATGCATATGTAGTGTAGTTCCTTGCTTGCGAGTACTTTGTATGAGTACTCACGGTTGCTTTTCTCCCTCTTTTCCCCCTTTCCTTTCTACCTGGTTGTCGCAACCAGATGCTGGAGCCCAGGAGCCAGACGCCACCGTCGACGACGACTCCTACTACCCCGGAGGTGCCTACTACTACGTGCAGCCCGCTGACGACGACCAGGAGTAGTTAGGAGGATCCCAGGCAGGAGGCCTGCGCCTCTTACGATCTGTACCCCCGTTTGTGCTAGCCTTCTTAAGGCAAACTTGTTTAACTTATGTATGTACTCAGATATTGTTGCTTCCGCTGACTCGTCTATGATCGAGCACTTGTATTCGAGCCCTCGAGGCCCCTGGCTTGTATTATGATGCTTGTATGACTTATTTATGTTTTAGAGTTGTGTTGTGATATCTTCCCGTGAGTCCCTGATCTTGATCGTACACGTTTGCGTGCATGATTAGTGTATGATTGAATCGGGGGCCTCACAAGTTGGTATCAGAGCCGACTGCCTGTAGGAATCCCCCTTCCACACTCCTTGGCCGAAGTCGAGTCTAGACATTGCAAAAACTTTTACTAACATGGATGTGTGTCTTACGGGCCCACGTCGCCATTGGGTGGTACTAGGATCTTTTACTCCTCGACCTTTACTCTGGGACTCTGAACTCTCTTCTACTCGGGTTAAACTAATTTACTAACTCTAACACTAGGATCCCGTGACCACATTCACCCCAAAGTTGGATAAGCCATAGTTATTTCTTAGAATAGTATTTTGAACAATTCCCACACTGTCATTTGACTCCCTTGAAACATCTTTGCTTTCAGATGGAACCCACGAGGCAGGTCGTGCGCCACACGACGGCCATTGGTGCCTCGGGATCACCTGCTATGCTAGCTGAGATGATGACCTATCTGGGTTATCGCTGGCACCCTGAGTACACCGTCTACGAGGAGTACCAGGACTTTAACCAGGAGCAGTACCGTGCCATCGTCCACCTCTACTCTCGGGAGTATGACTCCACTACTGTGTTGCACACCGCTCATGGTGTTGGAGTGACCATCGATATGGTTGTCCACGATGCTGCTTATGCTGCTCTGACACGTCTTCGTGGAGAGTATCGGGAGTTGGACACCTCCCCTTTCAGGCACATTGCTATCGCATCTGATGTTGGTGCGGAGGGATACTACACGGCTGCCTACTCCACTGTCACCCGAGAGCCCTTCTACCATTAGAACCTGGTTCTGCATGCTGATGGGCTGGATCGAGCTAACCGAGCTCTTCGCCACGAGTTGTACACCACCCGTCAGCACCTTTACCGTGCTCTGACGCTGTTGCACCCCTTTGTCCGATCTAGAGAGCTGCCCCGTTCTGCGATCTACCCAGCCAGGACTGTGATGCCCCAGGGTGTCGGCTGGCCAGATGTGCGAGGCTACTCTCCCGCACTTGGTCCTCTTCTGCCACCTGAGTGTCAGGTTCTGCACCAGAGTATTCGCGGACCCCAGGTTGCTGACGTGGAGTTCCCGATGCGACACTACCAGCTTTCAGGCTACACCTACCTCCACAGTACCTCTTGGGACTGATGTAGGCTTGCTTGTTAGTGTTAGATGCATTCGCCGCGAGCCTGTGTGCCGCCTATGGTGTTTTAGTCTATGTACTGAACTCTGTGTACTGAACTCTATGCATGACCCCTTTTGTAAGTTATGCCGACTACTATGTAGCAGCTATCGTGCTCCTTTCATTATGCATGTTTCATCATGAATGATTCTTGTCTTTGCAAATTTCTCAATGCTGAACTACCCCTATTATATATTAGCAGGATGGTTAGACCAGGTGGTCGTGGTAGTGGTGGCAATGCCCCACCACCACCCGAGTACATGGCTGGTATGATCCAACAGTTCGAACTGAACCTCCAATTCATGGAAAATATGATGGCTCAGTTTCCTCGCCCCAATATGGACCAGCAGCCAGCCCCAGTAACTCTGATTTCATGCGCCTCAACCCAACTGTGTACCGCAGCTCAACTCAGCCTCTGGATGCTGATGACTGGCTCCGTGACATCACCTATGAGATGGAGTCTACCGATGTAGCCCCTGCCAGCTATGTCACCTTTGCTTCCTTCTTCCTGAAGGGACCCGCAGCTCAATGGTAGGACAGCCACGGGCGTACTCTGCCAGCTGGAACAATCATCACCTGACCAGACTTCCAAGCTGCTTTTCGTGCCCGCTTCATTCCTCAGGGAGTCATGGACCGGAAGAAGCGTGAGTTCCGTAACCTCACCCAAGGCAACAAAACTGTTGAAGCTTATCAGCGGGAGTTTCTGGACTTGTCTCGCTATGCTGAAGAGGACATTGCAACTGATGCACGCAAACAGGAGAAGTTCCGTGATGGCCTTCAAGCTGACATCAAGCTCGCACTTCTAGTGCATGACTTTACTGATTTCGCCACCTTGGTGAACAAGGCCATCAATGTCGAAACTGGTCTGCAGGAATACCAGAGCTCTCACAGGCGCAATCGTGACACGGGCCCATCTTCGGGCCCGCCCTCACAGAAGCGTAAGATATGGATCCCGAACAGCATGTACCGTCCAACTGCACCTGCCCCAAGGCAGACCTATGCTGCACCTCGTCTGCCTACTCCTCCAACTAGGCAGCCAAGGCTTCCAGCTCCACCACCCCAAGCTCCTGTTCCCACTCCAAATAATGGTTTGTGCTTCAGGTGTGGTCAACCAGGGCACCGTGCTAGGGAATGCAACCAGAACCAGAATCAACTGGCCCTTCCAGCAACTGGCCATGGAAGCAACCAGCCTCGCAACAACACTGCCAAGTCTTATGGTCGTGTTCATGCCAACCACGTTGATCTCAACGAAGCTCAAGACCAACCTGCTACCGTGGTGGGTACTCTTCTCGTAAATTCAGTACCAGCATCCGTTTTATTTGATACAGGAGCATCCCATTCATTCATATCAGCAGAATTTGCATTCATGCATGGCATTAAATATGAAGAGATGAACACTCCGCTAGTGGTACACACCCCTGTGGGCCAATGTCAAACCTCTATGGTTAGTCACGACGTTCCTGTTGAAATTGAAGGACTGGAATTTCTTGTCTCTCCCATCGTACTGAAGTCCTGTAGCATTGATCTCATTCTGGGAATGAATTGGTTAAAAGCGCATACTGCTTCTATCGTTTGCGCCACTAAGACCGTCCATCTGCTACACCCTTCAGATGAAATAGTTACTTACCAAGCTCATCTGGTGCAAAATGCCGAGGCAAGGCTCTATGCATTGAATGCATTGAACGCTGCACCACTCGAGGGCATTGAAAACATTCCCATCATGCGTGAATTCCTCGACGTCTTTCTTGGAGAACTTCCAGGGATTCCCCCTGCTAGAGCTGTTGAATTCATCATCGACTTGAAACCAGGCACCACTCCTATAGCCAAGCGACCCTACAAGATGCCGCCGCATGAACTCCTTGAGCTTAAGGAGGAAATCGACAAATCCCTTCGCAAAGGATTCATCCACCCAAGTTGCTCTCCTTGGGGAGCACCTTCTCTCTTTGTCAAGAAGAAGGATGGGACAAACCGATTAGTTCAAGACTACCGTCCTATAAACCAAGCTACCATTCAGAATAAATATCCTCTTCCTCGGATCAATGATCTGGATGATCAACTGGCGGGTTCATCAGTGTTCTCTAAGCTCGACTTGAGGTTGGGTTACCACCAGATTCGTGTTCGTGAAGAGGATATCCCAAAGACCGCCTTCGTGACTCGATATGGTTCATACGAGTACACCGTCATGTCTTTCGGTTTAACCAATGCTCCAGCCACCTTCTCTCGTTTGATGAACTATATATTCATGGATTACCTCGACAAGTTCGTCGTGGTTTATCTGGATGATATCCTGGTATTTTCCAAGAACAAAGAGGAACATGTTGAACATCTTCGTCTTGTGCTGGAAAAGCTACGAGAGCATCAACTATATGCCAAGTTCTCCAAATGTGAATTCTGGCTACCCGAAGTAACCTATCTGGGGCATGTCATCTCTAAGGATGGTATTGTCGTCAACCCTGAACGAGTCCAGGCTATTCTTGATTGGACTCCTCCGAAGAACGTTAATCAAGTCAGAAGTTTTCTCGGTCTCGCCAGCTATTGCCATCGATTCGTCGAGAACTTCTCCAAGATCGCCAGGCCTCTGACTAACCTGTTGCATAAGGGCATCAAGTTCTAATGGACAGACAAATGTCAGGAAAGTTTCTAGGCACTCAAAGACAAGTTGACTTCTACCCCAGTTCTAGCTCCACCTGATACTAAGAAGGACTTCGTCATTTACTGCGACGCTTCCCGTCAAGGATTAGGCTGTGTCCTAATGCAAGACCGCAAAGTGATTGCTTATGCCTCTCGGCAATTGCGCCCTCACGAAGAGAACTACCCAGTTCACGACCTCGAACTTGCTGCTGTCATTCATGCGCTGAAGCAGTGGCGACATTACCTTCTCGGTAATCGTTGCGAGATCTTCACTGACCACCAAACTCTGAAGTATTTGTTTACTCAGCCAAACCTGAACCTCCGTCAGCAGAGATGGATGGAGATTGTTGCAGACTTTGACTTGGGTATTTCCTATACGCCAGGCAAGGCTAATGTAATGGCTGATGCCTTGAGCCGCAAGTCTTACTGCAACCACCTCCAGGTTCACAAAGTTCAGCCCTCGCTTGTTGAAGAATTCAGAAAGCTGAACCTCCATATTGTTCCTCCGGGTGCACTCGCTCCCCCTCCTAAGGAGTTTCGCAAGATGAACCTCCGTGTTGTTTCCCAGGGTTCCCTCAATACCCTGGCTATCGAACCAGATCTCTTGGACTCCATCAAGAGAATACAGGGATATGACTCTGAAGCCCACAAGATTAAGCGCTACTCGCAGAAGGAAAGCCCTCATTCTTCACTATTGCTGATGATGGCACTTTGTACTTCAAGGGCCGCCTAGTGGTGCCATGTGCAGAGAAAAACCTGGATATGACTCAGGAAGTTATGAAAGAAGCTCATGATACGCCTCTATGTATCCATCCTGGTAGTACAAAGATGTACCAAGGCATCCGTCAGAGATTCTGGTGGTCTAATATGAAGCAAGACATTGCTCGTTATGTTGATGAGTGTGACGTTTGCCGTCGTATCAAAGTAGAACATCAAAGGCCTGCTGGAACTCTGCAACCTATCTCTATTCCTGAATGGAAATGGGACCATGTTGAGATGGACTTCGTCACTGGATTTCCCAAATCACAGAAAGGTAATGATGTTATTCTTGTCGTCATTGATCGGCTTTCCAAAGTGGCACATTTTCTGGTGGTCAAAGAAACGATCACTGCTAGTCAGCTGGCAACGCTCTATATGTCCAGGATTGTTTCACTCCACGGTATTCCATTGGTTATCAGCTCAGACCATGGCAGCTTATTCACTTCAAGATTCTGGGCAAGTTTCCAAGAAGCTATGGGAACTCATCTGTCATTCAGTATTGCGTTTCATCCTCAGTCGCAAGGGCAAGTTGAACGTGTCAACCAAGTTCTCGAAGACATGCTTCGAGCTTGTGTTATTTCCTTTGGCAAGAAATGGGAGGAATCTCTCCCGTATGCGGAGTTCTCTTATAATAATAGCTATCAAGCTAGTCTGAAGATGGCCCCCTTCGAAGTGTTATATGGGCGAAAGTGCCGAACCCCTCTGAACTGGTCAGAAACTGGGGAACGTCCACTCTTTGGTCCGGATATTATCCAACATGCCGAAGAACAAGTTTGCATTATTCGTGAGAATCTCAAGACTGCTCAGTCGCGTCAGAAGAGTCAGTATGACCGTCATCATAAAGACATGGTCTATCAACCTGGCGAAAAGGCTTATCTTCGAGTCACACCAATGAAGGGTGCTCACTGCTTCGGGATCAAGGGCAAACTAGCTCCTCGCTATATTGGCCCATTCATTATTCTCGAAAGGCGTGGAAAAGTGGCATACCAACTGGAGCTTCCGCCGAACCTTTCTCAGGTTCACGATGTGTTCCACGTGTCGCAGCTCCGCCGTTGCTTCAAGGACCCAATCCTAGCAGTGGATCATGAAGTGCTCGAATTGCGACAGGACCTCTCCTATAAAGAGCATCCGGTCCGCATTCTCGACCAAGCTAAACGCCGCACACGTCAGACGGCGATCAAGTTCCTCAAAGTCCAGTGGTCGCACCATTCTGAAGATGAAGCCACTTGGGAACGCGAGGATCGCCTGCGTGATGAATACCCCGCACTGTTTCCTTCTACCTCCTAAATCTCGGGACGAGATTTCTTGTAGTGGAGGAGATTTGTAACGCCCGGATAATTAGGCTACAGTAAAACTCTCCTGATGATGCCATGTCATCTCTGTTACTGTTGCTAATCAAGTGTTAGTTCAAAACATTTCAAATTCAAAAAAATGAATTACTGACAAACACCCGAAGTTTTCAAAAGTCAAAACAAAAATGTTCGGTGGGTGCCAAATATTGCACTAGTAATTATTGTGGAGAAAACATTTTTTTAGAAAGTGCCTAAGTATTTTCAAGTGAAATAAAACAGAAAAGAAAAATAAAGAAACGAAAAGAAAAAGAACCCCCCCCACTGGACCAGGCGGCCCAGCTCACAGGCCAGACCGGCCCACCTGGCCCAGCTTGCCAACCGCCGGCCCAGCCCCCCTGCCTCGTCTCCCTTCCCTGTTCCCCCGACCCGGGT
>NC_057802.1:422025919-422031964 GCF_018294505.1 Triticum aestivum | reverse complement strand
GCCATCGGACCCCCCCCCTCGCCAGCGTCGAGGAGAGGATAAGTCTGCCACGCCCCCGCCTAATCGATCCCGCCTCCCACTCGCCCCCACTATGGCCTCGCCGCCGTAGAACTCGCGGCCACCGCGACCTCCGCGCCTCTCCAACGTGTCCGCTCGCTCCGCCTCCCTCGACTACGCCTCCCCGTCAAGCCGCAGGACACCGGGCACCCTCGAATGCTGCCCCGGCCTCGTCTTCTTCCTCGGATCCCTGGGGGAGTCTCCGACGAGCGCCGTCGACTCTGCAGCTCCTAAACCCCCCCAAGGGCCTTTCGTGTGTGCCGCTCGGTGAGCTCCACCCCTCCTGCTCTCCGTTTGCTCTCTCGCACGCCCTAGCTAGCTGTCGTCGAAGCGCCCGAACGCAGCGCCGCGGAGCTCGTCGCCGCGGAGCTCATCGCCGACGAGTCTTCGGTGACCAAATGGTCACGGGCGTGTTGCCATTGAACTCGCCGCGTCGAGTAGGGCCCGACTAGCCCTCCCGTTTGCCCAATAGCGCGCCACATCGCCATTGTCGTTGCTCGCCCGAAACACCCCGCCGCCGGCGATGTCGTACTGCTCGTCTCCAGCCACCCCCGTGCCTGCGACCACCGCCACTCGACGCACGCTGTCGTGTGCGTTCGAACACACCCAACCGTGCGTAAAACCGTGCCCCATACCACCATTTGCCCTCACGCCCGACTCCGGCCGTCCGCCGATGTGCTCGCCGCCATCGCTTCCGGCCACCGCCGGCCACGCCATCACCACCACTAGACGCGGGGCACTCTCCTCGTTCGAACGCAAGAGACGGCGCTCGTTTTGGTGCCCCGTAGGCGAAACCCGACGCTCGCCGGCATTCAGCCGCTGCGCGCGAGCTCGCCGGAGCTACTCCGGCGGCTCCGCTGAGCTGGCACACCTGGGGCCACCCCTGGGTCACTGCCTAGTGGCCCCGTGGGCCCGGCTGGCCCAGTTGACCAGGGTCAACGTGCTGACTGGGCTGGTCCCAGCAGCTGACCAGTGGCCCCCACACTATAAACTAATTAATTAGTTAATCTAATTAATCTGGGCTAATTAGTCATTGACTAATGGGGCCCGCACTTAGTTAATCATAGTTAGTTTAGAACAAATCCATTTCAGCTCTAGCTCAATGACAGGTGGGTCCCACTGGACCCACAAGTCAGTTTTGACTAGTCAACCGCACTGTTGACTGCTGACATCACACATACGTCATGCTGACGTCATCCCATACTGTTCTGGATAATGTTGGATTTAAATAAATAATTAAAATCAGAAAATGATTAAAACTTTAGAAAATCATATAAAATAATCAGTAACTCGGATGAAATACTTTCTACATGAAAGTTGCTCAGAACGACGAGACGAATCCGGATACGCAGCCCGTTCGTCCGCCACACATCCCAAACATATCGAACTCGCAACTTTCCCCCTCCGGTTCATCTGTCCGAAAACGTGAAACACCGGGAATACTTTCTCGGATGTTTCCCCCCTTGCCGGTATCACCTAGTACCGCGTTTGGGCACACCTAGCATCACGCTTTGTCATGTCATGCATCGCCATGCATTTGTTTGCAGTGTATTTATTGTTTCTTCCCCCTCTTCTCTCGCTAGACACCGAGACCGACGCCGCTGCTACCCAGTACGACTACGGTGTTGACGACCCCTCCTTCTCGGCTGAGCTTCCAGGCAAGCCCCCCTTTAATCACCAGATATCGCCTATTCTACTCTCTACTGCTTGCATTAGAGTAGTGTAGCATGTTACTGCTTTCCGTTAATCCTATCCTGATGCATAGCATGTCCTTGCTACTACTGTTGTTACCTTTACCTGCAATCCTACATGCTTAGTATAGGATGCTAGTATTCCATCTGTGGCCCTACATTCTTGTTCGTCTGCCTTGCTATACTATCGGGCCATGATCACTCGGGAGGTGACCACGGGTATATACTTATATACTTTACATGATACCTGTGGTGACTAAAGTCGGGTCGGCTCGTAGGAGTACCCGCGAGTGGATCTTGTGGCGGAGCGACAGGGCAGGTTGAGACCACCTAGGAGAGAGGTGGGCCTAGCCCTGGTCGGTGTCCGCGGTTACATCAATTAACACGCTTAACGAGATCTTGGTATTTGATCTGAGTCTGGCCATTTGGTCTATACGCACTAACCAACTACGCGGGAACAGTTATGGGCACTCGACGTCGTGGTATCAGCCGAAGCCTTCGTGACGTCAGCGACTGAGCGGCGCGCGCCGGATTGGACTGGAACGCCTGCTAGGCTAGGTCTGCTTTCGGCCATGTTCGCAACGTGCAGGTGTGCAATGGGCGATGGGCCCAGACCCCTGCGCCATAGGATTTAGACCGGCGTCCTGACCTCTCTGGTGTGCCTAGGTGGGGCTGCGACGTGTTGATCTTCCGAGGCCGGGCATGACCCAGGAAAGTGTGTCCGGCCAAATGGGATCAAGCGTGTTGGGTTATGTGGTGCACCCCTGCAGGGAAGTTTATCTATTCGAATAGCCGTGTCCCTCGGTAAAAGGACGACCCGGAGTTGTACCTTGACCTTATGACAACTAGAACCGGATGCTTAATAGAACACACCCTTCCAAGTGCCAGATATAACCCGGCGATCGCTCTCTAACAGGGCGACGAGGAGGGGATCGCCGGGTAGGATTATGCTATGCGATGCTACTTGGAGGACTTCAATCTACTCTCTTCTACATGCTGCAAGATGGAGGCTGCCAGAAGCGTAGTCTTCGATAGGATTATCTATCCCCCTCTTATTCTGGCATTCTGTAGTTCAGTCCACCGATATGGCCCTTTACACATATACCCATGCATATGTAGTGTAGCTCCTTGCTTGCGAGTACATTGGATGAGTACTCACGGTTGCTTTTCTCCCTCTTTTCCCCCTTTCCTTTCTACCTGGTTGTCGCAACCAGATGCTGGAGCCCAGGAGCCAGACGCCGCCGTCGATGACGACTCCTACTACCCCGGAGGTGCCTACTACTACGTGCAGCCCGCTGACGATGACCAGGAGTAGTTAGGAGGATCCCAGGCAGGAGGCCTGCGCCTCTTTCGATCTGTATCCCCGTTTGTGCTAGCCTTCTTAAGGCAAACTTGTTTAACTTATGTCTGTACTCAGATATTGTTGCTTCCGCTGACTCGTCTATGATCGAGCACTTGTATTCGAGCCCTCGAGGCCCCTGGCTTGTATTATGATTCTTGTATGACTTATTTATGTTTTAGAGTTGTGTTGTGATATCTTCCCGTGAGTCCCTGATCTTGATCGTACACGTTTGCGTGCATGATTAGTGTACGATTGAATCGGGGGCGTCACAATGGGACAGAGAGAGAGGGGGGGAGAGAGAGAGGGAGGGAGAGGGGTAGAGTGCTGGATGGGCGATGGAGTTGCTTCTCGAAGATGGTGGGAGAGGCCTACTAGACAAACTGAGGGTGGAACTGCAATATTATCAATAAGAGTGGGGATGTGTTTCTGTGTGTGCCTGTGCGTGATAGATCTGTCGGGACACATCCATGGATGATGAAGGGGAACCATGTGTTTGGTAAGCAACTAGATTGGTAGATCAATTGTTGTTTGTCAGAGGAAGGGAGAGACATAACTAATGAGGTAGATCGATCGACGCATGGGAAAAAACGAGTTATAAGGACCTAGCTAGCTATATGTATAGCGGGAGATCGGTCGGTGTATGTCCATTTGTTAGAGGCAAATAAGGCCCGGCGAGACGGATAGACAGAGAGAATGGAGCTAGGAGGTGGTGCGAGAGGCCCAGCTACTAGCTAGATAGGGGGAGGAGTGTGCGGTTGTGAGATCGATGAAAAGAGGGGCGAGAGTTTACACGTGTGTGGGACCGTATGAGAGACACGAGGCAAGGACACATAAAGGAGGAGATTGAAGGTGCGTGTGTATGTTGTAGGCAGACATCGCTGGAGAGGTTTATTGATCGGTGTGTGTCGGAAAGGAGTTGTGGAGACTGTGGGAGAACGACCTAAAGAAAAAAATGAATGTGTGTGATGGATAGAATGCTGAGGGAGGGGGAGGGCGAGGAGGGCGTGTGCATGCACGAGAGAAAGTTAGTGGTAGCTACAAAGGTTAGAGGATTGTGTGGGTGTAAGAGACTAACAAAGATCATAATTTGATATGAAAGTGGATTCATATATTTGAATAGGAGATCATAGTGTTTTAAACATATGCATGCATGAATATAGCGGTGATACGCGTGTTGTGGTTTTGCACATGTTATACCATAATGTGATAATGCATGGCGTTTGCAACTCACAGCTAAATGTCGAACAATCTAAACCATACTATACATCGAAAAATCTCACATTTTATTTGAATTTGTGATAATGTGTGGCGTTTGCAGCTTACAACTAAATATCAAATAATCTAAACAATACTATATATCGAACATTCTCACATTTTATTTGAATTTGTGGTAATGTGTGGTGTTTGCAACTCACATCTAAATACTTGTGGGCGTAGAGGGCGGGGCACCATACATAATGTGATAAACACATTATACATATAAGACATGGTTTAGTTTGTGAAGATCTAGCTAGAGCTTGAAATGTACTATGATTTGAAATCAACATAAAGTGGATTCAAAAAATCGAGTTCGAGTTCATATAGTACACATAGTTCATATGTAACTCGAGACTAATCATGTGGTGTGCTGTGAAGATAATACACAAACGATGGTTTAACTTGACAATAATGACGATTGTAGATCTTATTAAAATAGAGAAACGAATTCAAATGCTTTGACTTCACAACAATCATTATTGTAGATCTTATTCAAATAGAGAAACGAATTCAAATTTAGTTCATATTGAAGCGGTAGTATATACGTTTGGAATGCACTAAAACGTTCATTTGAGTACTAGGTTGCATGCATTATACACGTAGCGAAATATTTTAATTGAACATAACATGAATTCAAAGTTTTGAATGAAATTTGTAGTGCGAATTGATTTGGTACAGTACACGTTAGGCTTGTCCGGAAATTTCAACCCGCGCCTTGTGAGCCCAAAATATTTAAGATATATCTTTGTCTCGTTGTGCTCCGACAACTCCCTCCATCTCAACTCGCGCCTTGCTATTCCAAAATTACAACGCGCGTGAAAACTCCCACCTCCTGTGAATCCTGACACGCGAAATGCCCGTGATACCCCTGAATCGAAACAACCGCCTCAAATCGGTGGGGGTACTTTCGTAACTTACCCCATGTTTCGGACAAGCGCGTCCCTAAGCCATGGTTCCCCACTCACATCCCATCTGGCCACCCATTCGTACACCGAGGCCAGGAAAACCCGCTAAGCCCCACACCCTCCTCCGTCCGCCACCTAGCCGGAGCCTCTTCCCCGACGATGTCGTCCACAACAACACCTCGACATCCCTCATCCACCGTGCCAAATGAGGATCTGTCGTCGATCTGGTCGTCCTGCCGGTTCAGCCACCCCGTCCTCCACCTCCAAGGAGCTGCCCTGACGTTCCCCTCGTCTTTCGCGCCACCTCCATTCCCAAACCGCTGTCTTCACCTGCACCACCGAAAGAGCATCATCATCACCGTTTCCTCGGATGAAGCTGCGGCCTAATCGGCGCCATCAAAGAGGTTGTACACTAATCACCGCATTTTCTTCTTGATTCGATCTCATGGTGCTATCGGCGCTCGGTCCCGAGCCGACACGGCGCGGCTCCATTCACGGCGGCGTCGCCGGCCACTTCCTCCACGGCGTCGCTCCCTCGGCGGCGACGTCCACATCAGTAGGAGCTGCTGCTGGTTTAGCTCTCGCTCGCGCTGCTACTCTGCTCTTGCTCTCGATCCCCTGCCTGGTCTGCTCTTGCTCGCGCTGCTGCTCTCGCTCTTGCTCTTGCTTGCGATGCTGCTCCGATTTAGCTACACTTCAGTCGACTGAATCGACTTTTGGGTCAGTCGGTTTTCAGGGGGTGGGGGGCTCGCCGGAGTTAAGGAAGAACCAGCCGCAGTGGGGAGGGGGGCTC
>NC_057802.1:421979063-422025670 GCF_018294505.1 Triticum aestivum | reverse complement strand
CGGCGGTGGTGGGGCGGTGGCGTGGGGATCGCCGGAGAAAAAGCTCGGCACGGGGGGGCCTAGAGGGATGACCGGGGCGGCGGCGGACCGGCGGTGGGGAGTGTTTTCGGGCGGGCGGGGCGGTGCACCGCTGGCCATGGGCGGGGGGCGGCTGTTTGGCCGGTGGTAGCTGGTGGCTCAGGGGGGTGGAGGTTGAAGATGAACTGCATGCCCTTGATTTTGTATCCAACGGCTGCAAAATCGACTGACCAGAGATGAAAAAGTCAGTCGACTAACGTGTAGCCTCACCTCTAGTGCATTCAGTTTCGACAGTAAAATTCAGTTTCGACAGCAAAATTCAGTTTTGACAGTTAAGTTCAGTTTCGACAGTTAAATTCAGTTTTGACAGTTAAGTTCAGAGATGAGCGGCTGATGTATACATCTAGCACTTTCTGGTTATGTATTTTACGTCATCTATTGGAGATGCTATTAGAATTCCACTCAGGTTAAAGTTGTCTCTCTTGTCCTGCTTCAGCCTCGGCGTCGTACAACTCATCGGAGCTGCTCCAACGACGAAACCCTCCATCACAGCGGAGCAGTACCTCGGGCTTCATCTCCAGATGCCTAAGATCTTCTTCCCCTCCTCCGACAGCCAAGTCAGCCGGAGCATCCTCACCGGCCAACCCAATCACGTTGAGATCGACATGGCTTCGCCAAAGAGGTTGTACACTTCTTGTGGTTTGACTTAATCTCACCATGCTTCTTTGCATCCTGTGATCTTCCAATTCTTGTGAACCAAACACCCAGATTGGCAGAAATCATGTGTTTTTAAATTCTCTGTTTTGCATGTGCATTCCTATCCTATTCCTGTCTATTTCCTATCCCTGCATTGTTAGAATCCTCAAATTCAAACAAGCCCTTACACAATTACTCCTGTTACAGATATATTTCAAAGAAAACCTTGTGTGGTTTGTCCTGCTCCTGCGGTGCTGTGTTCCACCCCAGCTCAGCTGCTCCAACGACTGAAGGGTTCATCACAGCAGGGATCCGCTCTCCAGACTATCTTTCGCCGCCTCAGATCTTCTTCCCCGCCGCTGGCAGCCACGACAACTGCATTACCATCATCAACTGAGCAGATGACCTTGAGGACTACACGGGTCCGGAAGAGAGGTCACACTCTTCCGTGTCTGCTTACATTATGCATCGCTTAATATGATGACATGTTACTTTATCGTCGTGTTCACCTATTAGACTCCGAGTCAGGTCCAAACTTATGCTGAAACTTGAGTTTTTAAATGGTTGTGGGGTACATATTGGGGCAGCAATCAGTACTATCTATCTACTATCTGGTTAATCTCGGGTGTCTACTATGAGTTTCATGTTGGGTGTAAACAAACATTAAAGGAGCCATTATCTGTATTTTTTAACTAAAACTATTATCTGCCTGCTATCATTGGTTTTGGGTCTATCCATAGTTTGCTACCTTCACTCTGGATTTGTGCATGCACTCCTTACATAATCTCACTATGTTTTATTCCTATGCATGTCAGTTATTGTACACAATGGAACTGAACATGTAGAGCAAAAGAGATGAGCCTTGTGTGGCAATAAAATTTCATGCAGACGTCGCTCCATGGTGGGCGCAAAGGCAGCCCCCCTCCACCCATTTCGGATCGTAATCAAGAGGAAGATAACTGTTCTGAGGGGGATTCAGAAGCAGAAGACCACTCCTATTTACCCCATGAGGTCTTCGCTCTAACTGGGCATGCTGATGTTGGTAATATCATGCATATGGTGCCTTGCATTGCGTATTGTATACATCAACGATGTCATCTGCTTAGTTTAGACATGCTTTGTGTCAATGCCATCTGTTTAGTTTCTTTATCGTATATGTGAATCATGCAATGCCATCTTGTTTAGCTAGGCATCATATATGTGAATTTTGCAATGCCACCCTGGTTAGCCAGTCATCTTATATGTGAATTATATCATGACATCATTTTTTTTATTACGTGTTAAATTTGTCAACAATTTTAGTACATTCAATTACTCTTCCTGTGCATCAGCCATTCGGCACGGTCGTGGAAAAATCTGGAGTGGAAACAAGGTCTTCAGAGCAGACAATGCTATCTGACGAAGCGCATGTCTTGCTGGTTACAGATAGCTCCTCAGAGGAGGATTCAGAGACAGATGACCAGTCCTATCCCCCCCCCCCGAGGTGCATGCTCTAACTTGGCAGGGTTATGTTGCTCATATCGTGCGTATGATATCTTGCATTGCTATGTCATTTGCTTAGTTTAGACATGATTTGTGTGAATGCCACCTGTTTAGTGTCTAATTACCATATATGTGAATTATGCAATGCCATCTTGTTGCAAGACATTATATATGTGAATTATGCAATGGTATCTTGTTGCAAGGCATTATATATGTGAATTATGCAATGCCATGTTGTTTAGCCAAGCGTCATATATGTGAATTATATATGATGTCCCTTTTTTTGTATTTCTCATTGCTTTTGTCGACAATGTTTGTATATTCAACTGCTCTTCCTATGCATCAGCCATTTGAATTGGTGATGGAGAAATCTGGAGTGAATACAAGGTCTTCAGAGCAGACAATGCTACCTGCCAAAGCAGATATCTTGCTGGTTACAGATAGCTCTTCAGAGGAGGATTCAGAGGCAGATGACCAGTCCTATTATCCCCCTGAGGTGTATGCTCAAACTTGGGCAGGGTTATATTACTCATATCATGCATATGTTGTATTGCAATGCTTAGTTTTTACATCATATACACGATATTGAATGCCATCTCCTTAGTTGACACATCATATATGTGATTGCCCTCTGCTCACTTCCTTAGTATATAAATCATACATTTGAATTATATCATGTCATGATGTTTACATAGACAGCATGTATCTGAATTATGGCATGCCAACCCATTTTCTAAAGACATAATATAGTTATATCATCTCATCCTGTTTACATAGTCATCATATTTTGAATTATGTCATTCTATCCGTGAATTATATCATGCCATCATGTTTCCGTCGACGGTATGTTTGTGATTTATGGCATGCCAGCCACTTTAATAGACACATCATATAGTTATATCATGTCATCCTGTTTACATAGTCATTACATTTTGAAGTATGTCATTCTATCCTGTTTAGTTAGCCATCATACATGTGAAATTGTGTCATGCTATCCTGTTTAATTAGCCATCATATATGTGAAATTATGTCCTGCTATTCTGTTTGGTTAGACAACATAAATGTGAATTATTTCATGCCCTGTTTTCTTCCCTACTATCCATTGCACCTATCTATCTTACAATGTCTGTACATTCAATTACTTTTCTTGTTTATCAGCCATTTCAATTGGAGGGGGTGATGGCAGTATCTGTGGGAGTAAAAACACGGTCTTCAGAAAAGATCGTGCTACCTGTCGATGGAGATAGAACCACGGTTGTACTTGCCCAAGAACCAGCCCCACCACACATAACCCAGACTCACACAGATTGTACCCCTACCCAGTTGGACAGAGAACCAGCTACACCCCTTCTAACCCCAACCCCAGCAGATAGTAACCTAGTTCCTGTTGACACAGCACCGTCTCCACCACAGAGCACCCAAACACGATCAGTTAGTAAGGCAACTGCAGTGCCCAAAGCACGAGGACCACCACTCCGAACCCCAAGTCAACGCTTAAAGCAGAAGAAGAGTTGTTCTCGGGTCAGGTTTCGTAGCTATGGTTCATACTACTTTGCTCTTGCATCACTGTATTTACTCATACCAACTAATTTCAAATTTGAAGGATGCAATTGAAACTCCAATGGCGCAACATGTATGTTGTAAACCTGTTTCTTTAACGTGTTTGCTGTTGTAACTTGCTCTATGTTGATTTCAGTTTCAATTGAATAAACAGTTATGTTCTCGTGCCATGCACATTACAAGTGTTGTTATTGTTGTGTAGTTTCCCACACTTCTATTCTGTCTATGCTGCTTTGTCTTAAATAGATATGATTCGAACTGTATCTATCTTGATTTGGCAACATAAACAAGAATGATATAGACCATACAGTGGCCATACTACATAGATATATGTTTGTTTCATGCTGTTATCCTGTCCACCTTACTACTGAACTGGTTTACCAAAATGGGTTTCATATACTACATTGTTAACCTATGATGGGTTTATTTGTTTCTCTTTTAGAACGCGGATAAAGTATTGGAGAAGATTACCCCGTTATGCAATGGTAAAGGAAGTAATGTAGATAAGGTTCAAGATAGTGAGACATCCCTGTTGTTCTCCAAGAAAGCTGATAAAAACTATATTAAAGACACTAAGACAACCCCAAAGTCCTGTCTTGATGTAGTGTTCGAGTTACTGGCTACTACTGCTGGCATCAGCTCTTCGAACTCACTGCCTGAATCAGTTCGGCTTCTTGAGTCTCAACTTCAAGTTGAAAGACATCGATCAGATGTTATGCGACAGGAAGCCGAAGGACTGAGGAAGTCCCTGTAGAATTCAGATGCATACTTTCTGGTGCAACAGCAAGTGCTGGAGGATTTAAGCGCCAAACAAGAGAAAGTTAATAAGCTTGCTAACCATCTTGCCAGCATTATGGGTACCCAGGATATTGTTTCTTGAGCTCTTCTGAAGTGGTTTCAGTTCTGGACTTGTTTTGCTGCGGCGTTTATATGCTGCTTTGTTCCCTATATTTGCACTTGTGGCGAACTTTGATGCCCAGTGGATGTAATATGTGTAATAGCCGTGATAGCCTAGCATAAGTTGCTTGCTTATTTATTTCCTTATTGTCTTGTTTATTTGTTTTCTTGTAGTCAGTGCAGTTCATTTTCCGCGGTTAATAACCTATTTTTTAAAACTAGGCCACATTAACAATGGGCTACATATTTACTGTAGTTAACATGGGCCTCCTACGGGCCGTAGAAACAATGGGCCTTCTAAGGGCCGTAGAAACAATGGGCCTTCTAAGGGCCGTAGAAACAATGGGCCTTCTATGGGGCGTAGACACAATGGGCCTTCTACGGGTCGTATCATCAATGGGCCTTCTACGGGTCGTATGATCAGTTGGCCAAACATGGGCCAATAACAGACCACATTATGGTTGTAAATGGGCTAGCGTTCAAATCGTCCGTTCATGGGCCGACCATAATGGGTCGCGATTAATCGGCCGTATTTGATGACGCTATGAAAACGGCCCAACATATTAACGGGCCACAAACGGGCCGACTGTAACCACGGGCTGAATTTGGCCCACAAGCAGAAAATGACAGTAACGGGCCGAAAGTAAATGAATGTTGGAAATGAGCCCAAGAATAAATGGGCCCTGAGAAGGCCGAAAGATAACATGGGCTGGAAACAGCCCAACGGAATAATGGGCCGTTAATGGGTATAAAGTGATACACTGTTCATTACGGGCCAGTTTTACCACGGGCCGTTAATGGGCCGAGGGTTACTATGGGCCAAAAGATGTCATGGGCCATACATGGGCTGGAAGTTAAAACGGGTTGGAATTATATTGGACAGCCCAGATGACGCTACTGGGCCTAATTCGGATAGGCCGTAAACGGGCCCTGGGTTAGCGGGCTGTAAATGGGCTATATGCGAACAGGCCGTTAACAGGCTTGCCGTGGGCCGGCCCGCCACCTTTTGACCTGTTGGAAATATGCCCTAGAGGCAATAATAAATGGTTATTATTATATTTCTTTGTTCATGATAATAGTCTGTTGTTCATGCTATAATTGTATTGTCCGGAAATCGTAATACATGTGTGAATACATAGACCACAATGTGTCCCTAGTAAGCCTCTAGTTGACTAGCTCGTTGATCAACAGATAGTCATGGTTTCCTGACTATGGACATTGGATGTCATTGATAACGGGATCACATCATTAGGAGAATGATGTGATGGACAAGACCCAATCCTAAGCATAGCATAAAAGATCGTGTAGTTTCGTTTGCTAGAGCTTTTCCAATGTCAAGTATCTTTTCCTTAGACCATGAGATCGTGCAACTCCCGGATACCGTAGGAGTGCTTTGGGTGTGCCAAACGTCACAACGTAACTGGGTGACTATAAAGGTGCACTACGGGTATCTCCGAAATTGTCTGTTGGGTTGGCACGGATCGAGACTGGGATTTGTCACTCCGTGTGACGGAGAGGTATCTCTGGGCCCACTCGGTAATGCATCATCATAATGAGCTCAATGTGACTAAGGCGTTAGTCACGGGATCATGCATTGCGGTACGAGTAAAGAGACTTGCCGGTAACGAGATTGAACAAGGTATTGGGATACCGACGATCGAATCTCGGGCAAGTAACATACCGATTGACAAAGGGAATTGCATACGGGATTGATTGAATCCTCGACACCGTGGTTCATCCGATGAGATCATCGTGGAACATGTGGGAGCCAACATGGGTATCCAGATCCTGCTGTTGGTTATTGACCGGAGAGGCGTCTCGGTCATGTCTGCATGTCTCCCGAACCCGTAGGGTCTACACACTTAAGGTTCGGTGACGCTAGGGTTGTAGAGATATATGTATGCGGAAACCCGAAAGTTGTTCGGAGTCCCGGATGAGATCCCGGACGTCACGAGAGGTTCCGGAATGGTCCGGAGGTGAAGAATTATATATAGGAAGTCCAGTTTCGGCCACCGGGAAAGTTTCGGGGGTTACCGGTATTGTACCGGGACCACCGGAAGGGTCCCGGGGGTCCACCGGGTGGGGCCACCTATCCCGGAGGGCCCCGTGGGCTGAAAGTGGAAGGGAACCAGCCCTTAGTGGGCTGGGGCGCCCCCCTTGGGCCTCCCCCCATGCGCCTAGGGTTGGGAACCGTAAGGGGGGAGCTTCCCCCTTGCCTTGGGGGGCAAGGCACCCCTTTCCACTCCTTGGCCGCCGCCCCCCCCCCCCCAACCCTAGATGGGTTTTGGCCGGCCCCCCCTCCCAAGGGGGCCTATATAAAGGGGGGGAGGGAGGGCAGCAATACACAGCCTTGGGCGCCTCCCTCCTCCCCTGCAACACCTCTCTCTCTCTCGCAGAAGCTTGGCAAAGCCCTGCCGAGACCCGCTTCATCCACCACCACGCCGTCGTGCTGCTGGATCTCCATCAACCTCTCCTTTCCCCTTGCTGGATCAAGAAGGAGGAGACGTCGCTGCACCGTACGTGTGTTGAACACGGAGGTGCCGTCCGTTTGGCACTCGGTCATCGGTGATTTGGATCACGGCGAGTACGACTCCGTCATCCACGTTCATTGGAACGCTTCCGCTCGCGATCTACAAGGGTATGTAGATGCACTCCTTTCCCCTCGTTGCTAGTAGACTCCATAGATGCATCTTGGTGAGCGTAGGAAAATTTTAAATTATGCTACGATTCCCAACAGTGGCATCATGAGCCAGGCCTATGCGTAGTTACTATGCACGAGTAGAACACAAAGCAGTTGTGGGCGTTGAGTTTGCCAATTCTTCTTGCCCCTACTAGTAGTTTCTTGTTTCGGCAGCATTGTAGGATGAAGCGGCCCGGACCGACCTTACACGTACGCTTACGTGAGACAGATTCCACCGATTGACATGCACTAGTTGCATAAGGTGGCTAGCGGGTGTCTGTCTCTCCTACTTTAGTTGGAACGGATTCGATGAAAAGGGTCCTTATGAAGGGTAAATAGAAATTGGCAAATCACGTTGTGGTCATACGTAGGTAAGAAAACGTTCTTGCTAGAAACCTACAAACCACGTAAAAACTTGCAACAACAATTAGAGGACGTCTAACTTGTTTTTGCAGCAAGTGCTATGTGATGTGATATGGCCAGAAGATGTGATGAATGATATATGTGATGTATGAGATTGATCATATTCTTGTAATAGGAATCACGACTTGCATGTCGATGAGTATGACAACCGGCAGGAGCCATAGGAGTTGTCTTTATTATTTTGCATGACCTGCGTGTCATTGAATAACGCCATGTAATTTACTTTACTTTGTTTCTAAACGCGTTATTCATACAAGTAGAAGTAATCGTTGGCGTGAAGACTTCATGAAGACACAATGATGGAGATCATGATGATGGAGATCATGGTGTCATGCCGGTGACGAAGATGATCATGGTGCCCCGAAGATGGAGATCAAAGGAGCATGATGATATTGGCCATATCATGTCACTATTTGATTACATGTGATGTTTATCATGTTTTTGCATCTTATTTGCTTAGAACGACGGTAGTAAGTAAGATGACCCCTTATAATAATTTCAAGAAAGTGTTCACCCTAACTGTGCACCGTTGCGAAGGTTCGTTGTTTCGAAGCACCACGTGATGATCGGGTGTGATAGATTCTAACGTTCGAATACAACGGGTGTTGACGAGCCTAGCATGTACAGACATGGCCTCGGAACACGCAATACACTTAGGTTGACTTGACGAGCCTAGCATGTACAGACATGGCCTCGGAACACGGAGGACCGAAAGGTCGAGCATGAGTCGTATAGAAGATACGATCAACATGGAGATGTTCACCGATCTTGACTAGTCCGTCTCACGTGATGATCGGACACGGCCTAGTTGAATTCGGATCATGTTTCACTTAGATGACTAGAGGGATGTCTATCTGAGTGGGAGTTCATTAAAAATTTGATTAGATGAACTAAATTATCATGAACTTAGTCTAAAATCTTTACACTATGTATTGTAGATCAAATGGCCAACGTTGTCCTCAATTTCAACGCGTTCCTAGAGAAAACCAAGCTTAAAGATGATGGCAGCAACTATACGGATTGGGTCCCGAACCTGAGGCTCATCCTCATAGTAGCCAAGAAAGATGATGTCTTAGAAGCACCGCTAGGTGAAGCACCAATCCCAGAGAACCAAGAGGTTATGAACGCTTGGCAATCACGTGCTGATGATTACTCCCTCGTTCAGTGCGGCATGCTTTACAGCCTAGAACCGGGTCTCCAAAAGCGTTTTGAGAAACATGGAGCATATGAGATGTTCGAGGAGCTGAAATTAGTTTTTCAAGCTCATGCCCGGGTCGAGAGATATGATGTCTCCGACAAGTTCTTCAGCTGTAAAATGGAGGAGAACAGTTCTGTTAGTGAGCACATACTCAGAATGTCTGGGTTGCACAACCGCTTGTCTCAGCTGGGAGTTAATCTCCCGGATGACGCGGTCATTGACAGAATCCTCCAGTCGCTTCCACCAAGCTACAAGAGCTTTGTGATGAACTACAATATGCAGCGGATTGAAAAGACCATTCCCGAGGTATATTCAATGCTGAAATCAGCGGAAGGGGAGATCAAAAAAGAACATCAAGTGTTGATGGTGAATAAAACCACTAAGTTCAAGAAGGGCAAGGGTAAGAAGAACTTCAAGAAGGACGGCAAGGGAGTTGCCGCGCCCGATAAACCAGTTACTGGGAAGAAGTCAAAGCATGGACCCAAGCCCGAGACTGAGTGCTTTTATTGCAAGGGAAGTGGTCACTGGAAGCGGAACTGCCCCAAATACTTAGCGGACAAGAAGGCCGGCAACGCCAAAGGTATATGTGATATACATGTAATTGATGTGTACCTTACCAGTACTCGTAGTAGCTCCTGGGTATTTGATACCGGTGCGGTTGCTCATATTTGTAACTCAAAACAGGAACTACGGAATAAACGGAGACTGGCGAAGGATGAGGTGACGATGCGCGTCGGGAATGGTTCCAAGGTCGATGTGATCGCCGTCGGCACGCTACCTCTGCATCTACCTGCGAGATTAGTTTTAAACCTCAATAATTGTTATTTAGTGCCAGCTTTGAGCATGAACATTGTATCTGGATCTCGTTTAATTCGAGATGGCTACTCATTTAAATCCGAGAATAATGGTTGTTCTGTTTATTTGAGAGATATGTTTTATGGTCATGCCCCGCTGGTCAATGGTTTATTTTTGATGAATCTCGAACGTGATGTCACACATGTTCATAGTGTGAATACCAAAAGATGTAAAGTTGATAACGATAGTCCCACATACTTGTGGCACTGCCGCCTTGGTCACATTGGTGTCAAGCGCATGAAGAAGCTCCATGCAGATGGACTTTTGGAGTCTCTTGATTACGAATCATTTGACACGTGCGAACCATGCCTCATGGGTAAGATGACCAAGACTCCGTTCTCCGGAACAATGGAGCGAGCAACCAACTTATTGGAAATCATACATACCGATGTGTGTGGTCCAATGAGTGTTGAGGCTCGTGGAGGATATCGTTATGTTCTCACTCTCACTGATGATTTAAGTAGATATGGGTATGTCTACCTAATGAAACACAAGTCTGAAACCTTTGAAAAGTTCAAGGAATTTCAGAGTGAAGTTGAGAATCAACGTGACAGGAAAATAAAATTCTTATGATCAGATCATGGTGGAGAATATTTAAGTCACGAATTTGGTGCGCACTTAAGGAAATGTGGAATAGTTTCACAACTCACGCCGCCTGGAACACTTCAGAGAAATGGTGTGTCCGAACATCGTAATCGCACTCTATTGGCTATGGTGCGATCTATGATGTCTCTTACCGATTTACCGCTCTCATTTTGGGGTTATGCTTTAGAGACTGCCGCATTCACTTTAAATAGGGCTCCGTCGAAATCCGTTGAGACAACACCGTATGAATTATGGTTTGGGAAGAAACCTAAGCTGTCGTTTCTAAAAGTTTGGGGATGCGATGCTTATGTCAAGAAACTTCAACCTGAAAAGCTCGACCCCAAGTCGGAAAAATGCGTCTTCATAGGATACCCTAAGGAAACTATTGCGTATACCTTCTGGAGAAGGAGTTTCTCTCGAAAGAATTGAGTGGGAGGAAAGTGGAACTTGATGAGGTGATAGTCACCCCTTCTGAAACGGAAAGTAGCGCAGCGCGGGAAAATGTTCCTGTGGTGCCTACACCGACTGGGGAGCAAGTTAATGATGATGATCATGAAGCTTCGGATCAAGTTACTACTGAACTTCGTAGGTCCACAAGGACACGTTCCGCACCAGAGTGGTACGGCAACCCTGTCCTGGAAATCATGTTGTTAGACAACGGTGAACCTTCGAACTATGAAGAAGCGATGGCGGGCCCGGATTCCGACAAATGGCTAGAAGCCATGAAATCCAAGATAGGATCCATGTATGAAAACGAAGTATGGACTTTGACTGACTTGCCCGATGATCGGCGAGCCATAGAAAACAAATGGATCTTTAAGAAGAAGACGGACGCGGATGGTAATGTGACCATCTACAAAGCTCGACTTGTCGCTAAGGGTTATCGACAAGTTCAAGGGGTTGACTACGATGAGACTTTCTCACCCGTAGCGAAGCTGAAGTCCGTCCGAATCATGTTAGCAATTGCCGCATACTATGATTATGAGATATGGCAGATGGATGTCAAAACGGCATTCCTTAACGGCTTCCTTAAGGAAGAGTTGTATATGATGTAGCCGGAAGGTTTTGTCGATCCTAAGAATGCTAACAAAGTATGCAAGCTCCAGCGCTCAATTTATGGGCTGGTGCAAGCATCTCGGAGTTGGAACATTCGCTTTGATGAGATGATCAAAGCGTTTGGGTTTACACAGACTTATGGAGAAGCCTGTGTTTACAAGAAAGTGAGTGGGAGCTCTGTAGCATTTCTCATATTATATGTGGATGACATACTGTTGATGGGAAATGATATAGAATTCTTGGAAAGTATAAAGGCCTATTTGAATAAGTGTTTTTCAATGAAGGACCTTGGAGAAGCTGCTTATATATTAGGCATCAAGATCTATAGAGATAGATCAAGACGCCTCATTGGTCTTTCACAGAGTACATACCTTGACAAGATATTGAAGAAGTTCAGTATGGATCAGTCCAATAAGGGGTTCTTGCCTGTATTGCAAGGTGTGCAATTGAGCAAGGCTCAATGCCCGACCACGGCAGAAGATATAGAAAAGATGAGTGTCATCCCCTATGCCTCGGCCATAGGGTCTATTATGTATGCCATGCTGTGTACCAGACCTGATGTAAACCTTGCCGTAAGTTTGGTAGGAAGGTACCAAAGTAATCCCGGCAAGGAACACTGGACAGCGGTCAAGAATATCCTGAAGTACCTGAAGAGGACTAAGGATATGTTTCTCGTTTATGGAGGTGACAAAGAGCTCGTCGTAAAGGGTTACGTCGACGCTAGCTTCGACACAGATCTGGATGACTCGAAGTCACAGACCAGATACGTGTATATATATTGAATGGAGGAGCAGTAAGCTGGTGCAGTTGCAAGCAAAGCGTCGTGGCGGGATCTACACGTGAAGCGGAGTACATGGCAGCCTCGGAGGCAGCACAGGAAGCAGTCTGGATGAAGGAGTTCATTACCGACCTAGGGGTGATTCCCAATGCGTCGGGCCCGATGACTCTCTTCTGTGACAACACTGGAGCTATTGCCCTTGCGAAGGAGCCCAGGTTTCACAGGAAGACCAGGCATATCAAGCGTCGCTTCAACTACATTCGTGAAAGTGTTCAAAATGGAGACATAGATATTTGTAAAGTACATACGGACCTGAATGTAGCAGATCCGTTGACTAAACCTCTCCCTAGGGCAAAACATGATCAACACCAGGACGCAATGGGTGTTCGATTCATCACAATGTAACTAGATTATTGACTCTAGTGCAAGTGGGAGACTGTTGGAAATATGCCCTAGAGGAAATAATAAATGGTTATTATTATATTTCTTTGTTCATGATAATAGTCTGTTGTTCATGCTATAATTGTATTGTCCGGAAATCGTAATACATGTGTGAATACATAGACCACAATGTGTCCCTAGTAAGCCTCTAGTTGACTAGCTCGTTGATCAACAGATAGTCATGGTTTCCTGACTATGGACATTGGATGTCATTGATAACGGGATCACATCATTAGGAGAATGATGTGATGGACAAGACCCAATCCTAAGCATAGCATAAAAGATCGTGTAGTTTCGTTTGCTAGAGCTTTTCCAATGTCAAGTATCTTTTCCTTAGACCATGAGATCGTGCAACTCCCAGATACCGTAGGAGTGATTTGGGTGTGCCAAACGTCACAACGTAACTGGGTGACTATAAAGGTGCACTACGGGTATCTCCGAAAGTGTCTATTGGGTTGGCACGGATCGAGACTGGGATTTGTCACTCCGTGTGACGGAGAGGTATCTCTGGGCCCACTCGGTAATGCATCATCATAATGAGCTCAATGTGACTAAGGCGTTAGTCACGGGATCATGCATTGCGGTACGAGTAAAGAGACTTGCCGGTAACGAGATTGAACAAGGTATTGGGATACCGACGATCGAATCTCGGGCAAGTAACATACCGATTGACAAAGGGAATTGCATACGGATTGATTGAATCCTCGACACCGTGGTTCATCCGATGAGATCATCGTGGAACATGTGGGAGCCAACATGGGTATCCAGATCCCGCTGTTGGTTATTGACCGGAGAGGCGTCTCGGTCATGTCTGCATGTCTCCCGAACCCGTAGGGTCTACACACTTAAGGTTCGGTGACGCTAGGGTTGTAGAGATATATGTATGCGGAAACCCGAAAGTTGTTCGGAGTCTCGGATGAGATCCCGGACGTCACGAGAGGTTCCGGAATGGTCCGGAGGTGAAGAATTATATATAGGAAGTCCAGTTTCGGCCACCGGGAAAGTTTCGGGGGTTACCGGTATTGTACCGGGACCACCGGAAGGGTCCCGGGGGTCCACCGGGTGGGGCCACCTATCCCGGAGGGCCCCGTGGGCTGAAAGTGGAAGGGAACCAGCCCTTAGTGGGCTGGGGCGCCCCCCTTGGGCCTCCCCCCATGCGCCTAGGGTTGGGAACCCTAAGGGGGGGAGCTTCCCCCTTGCCTTGGGGGGCAAGGCACCCCTTTCCACTCCTTGGCCGCCGCCCCCCCCCAACCCTAGATGGGTTTTGGCCGGCCCCCCCTCCCAAGGGGGCTATATAAAGGGGGGAGGGAGGGCAGCAATACACAGCCTTGGGCGCCTCCCTCCTCCCCTGCAACACCTCTCTCTCTCTCTCGCAGAAGCTTGGCAAAGCCCTGCCGAGACCCGCTTCATCCACCACCACGCCGTCGTGCTGCTGGATCTCCATCAACCTCTCCTTTCCCCTTGCTGGATCAAGAAGGAGGAGACGTTGCTGCACCGTACGTGTGTTGAACATGGAGGTGTCGTCCGTTCGGCACTCGGTTATCGGTGATTTGGATCACGGCGAGTACAACTCCGTCATCCACGTTCATTGGAACGCTTCCGCTCGCGATCTACAAGGGTATGTAGATGCACTCCTTTCCCCTCGTTGCTAGTAGACTCCATAGATGCATCTTGGTGAGCGTCGGAAAATTTTAAATTATGCTACGATTCCCAACATGACCAAGTCAAACGGGCTGGCCTTTTCACAGGAATGGGCCTCTGTTGGGTCGTGCCATGTGTCGACGTATCATAGGCGCTTTGGGTCCAATGAGTGGATGACATCTGTCCCAACGGTGAGCCGACACGTGTTTCCTCCAACCAATGATGATTTTACACGTGGAAAATCCCAATTGGTCGGGGCTGTTAATGGGTTATCGGATCCAAAACCGGACCCGATAGCTTAACGGCGTTCCGCTATGGTGGATGCCACGTGTCGGTCACCCTTGACGAAAGCACTTCTGTGACGCGCGATTTATCGTCATGGAAGTGGACACTTCCGTGATGATAATTTTGGTAATGTCATGGAACACTTCTACGACAGCACAGGTATGACTATCTTGATTCTGTCATAAATTTGTCATGGATGTACATGCATGACAGAAAACGTGACCTACTGTGACAAACACGTATCATCACGGAAGTGTATTTTTTTGTAGTGCATGAAGACCATGGAGTGTGAAGACATAGTTTCTTTCGTAGTTTCCTTTTATTCTTTGTTAAGTCATAGGAACCACCAAACTGTTAAGTGGGGTCCAAGTGAACAAAGTCAGAAGACCGACGTGATGCTGAACCCAAATCCTATGTCTTCGAGTGAAGACAATGAGAGCAAATCTTATCCAGAGTTGGATGAGTTAGCTTTGCTTGTAGCCCAAGCCAAGCTGTCGCGTCTGTTGGAAATCCGACCGTTGGACACGTGTCGGTTCCTTAGTGACCCAGGGTCATTTCATACATATCATGTCGGGTTGCCTGCTAGCTATAAATAGCCCACCCCCTCCACCATAAATTGGTAGCTGTTCAGAGTTAGTGCATGGCCGATACGTCCATTTTGCATCATGTTTTCTTACTGTTATTTATAATGTTTTTATCCATAATAATGCTTTTTGGAGTAATTCTAATGCCTTTTCTCTCATAATTTGCAAGGTACACACCACGAGGGAGAATTCTCGCAGCTGGAAATCTGGACCTGAAAAAGCTACATCAGGCCACCTATTCTGCACAACTCCAAATGAGCTGAAACTTCACGGAGATTTTTTTATGGATTATTTAAGAAATATTGGAGCCAATAACTACCAGAGGGGGGCCACCAGGTGGGCACAACCCACATGGGCGCGCCAGGCCCCCCAGGCGCGCCCTGGTGGGTTGTGGCCTCCTCGGCCCACCTTCGGTGCCCATCTTCTGGTATATAAGTCATTTTTACCTAGAAAAAAAATAAGGAGAAGACTTTCGGGGTGGAGCATCGCCGTCTCGAGGCGGAACTTGGGAAGGAGCACTTTTGCCCTCCCGCGGAGCGATTCTGCTGGGGGAACTTCCCTCCCGGAGGGGGAAATCATCGTCATCATCATCACGAACAACTCTCCCATCTTGGGGAGGGCAATCTCCATCAACATGTTCACCAGCACCATCTCATCTCAAACCCTAGTTCATCTCTTGTCTTCAATCTTGTTACCGAAACTATAGATTGGTGCTAGGGGGTGACTAGTAGTGTTGATTACATCTTGTAGTTGATTACTATATGGTTTATTTGGTGGAAGATTATATGTTCGGATCCATGATGCTATTTAATACTCCTTTGATCATGAGCATGTTTATTATTTGTGAGTAGTTACTTTTGTTCTTGAGGTCACGGGATAAATCATGTTGCAAGTAATCATGTGAATTTGATATGTGTTCGATATTTTGATAGTGTGTATGTTGTGATTCCCTTAGTGGTGTCATGTGAACGTCGACTACATGACACTTCACCATATTTGGGCCTAAGGGAATGCATTGTGGAGTAGTAAATACATGGTGGGTTGCAAGAGTGACAGAAGCTTAAACCCCAGTTTATGCACTATTCCGTAAGGGACTGATTGGTTCCTAGAGTTTAATGCTATGGTTAGAATTTATTCTTAATACTTTTCTCGTAGTTGCGGATGCTTGCGGGGGGGTTAATCATAAGTAGGAGGTTTGTTCAAGTAAGAACAACACCTAAGCACCTGTCCACCCACATATCAAATTATCAAAGTAGCGAACACAAATCAAACCAACATGATGAAAGTGACTAGATGAAATTCCCGTGTACCCTCAAGAACGCTTTGCTTATCATAAGAGATTGTTTTGGCCTGTCCTTTGCCTCAAAAGGATTGGGCTACCTTGCTGCATACTTATTGTTACTATCGTTACTTGCTCATTACAACTTATCTTGCTACCAAACTACTCGCTACTTACCGTCAGCACTTGCATACATTACCTTACTGAAAACTACTTGTCATTTCCTTCTGCTCCTCATTGGGTTCGACACTCTTACTTATCGAAAAGTGCTACAATTGATCCCCTATACTTGTGGGTCATCAAGGCTATTTTCTGGCGCCGTTGCCGGGGAGTGAAGCGCCTTTGGTAAGTGGAATTTGGTAAGGAAACATTTATATAGTGTGCTGAAATTTATTGTCACTTGTTACTATGGAAAACAATCCTTTGAGGGGTTTGTTCGGGGTATCTTCACCTCGACCGGAACCACAAGTAGCTACCCCTCAACCTACTGCACCTACTGAAAATATTGAATATGAAATTCCTTCGGTATGATAGAACAACTGCTAGCTAATCCTTATGCTGGAGATGGAACCGAACATCCTGATATGCACTTGATATATGTAGAACAAATTTCTGGATTCTTCAAGCTTGCAGGTTTACCCGGAGATGAGGTGATGAAAAAGGTTTTCCCCTTATCTTTGAAGGGAAAAGCATTGGCATGGTATAGGCTATGCGATGGCATTGGATCATGGAATTGGAATAGTATAAAATTGGAGTTCCACCAAAAGTTTTATCCTATGCATCTAGTTCATCATGATCGGAATTATATATATAATTTTCGGCCTCATGAGGGAGAAAGTATCGCTCTAGCTTGGGGGAGGCTTAAGTCAATGTTATATTCATGCCCCAATCATGAGCTCTCAAGAGAAATTACTATCCAGAACTTTTATGCTCGGCTTTCTCGTAATGATCAAACCATGCTTGATACTTCTTGTGTTTGGTTCTTTTATGAAGAAAACTATTGAATTCTGGTGGGATCTTTTGGAAGGAATTAAACGCAACTCTGAATATTGGGAACTCGATGAAGGTAAAGAGTCAGGTATAAAGCTTAAGTATGATTGTGTTAAATCTTTTATGGATACCGATGCTTTTCAAAAGTTTAGCACTAAATATGGACTTGACTCTGAGATAGTAGCCTCCTTTTGTGAATCAGTTGCTACTCATGTTGAACTCCCTAAAGAGAAGTGGTTTAAATATCACCCACCTATTAAAGATGAAATTAAAAAACTAGTACCGGTTAAAGAAGAAACTATACTTTATAATGTTGATCCAGTTGTTCCTACTGCTTATATTGAGAAACCACCTTTCCTGTAAGGATAAAGGAACATGCTAAAGTTTCAACTGTGGTTAACAAAAGCTATGTTAGAACACCTAAACCAGATGAACAAATTAGGGTGGAACCTAATGTTGCTATGGTTAACAATCTCTTAGAAGAGGATATAGATGGGCATGTTATTTACTTCTGTGCAGAAGCTGCTAGAATTGCTAAACCCGATAAAAGGTATAAACATTGACCAGTTGTTGGCATGCCTGTCCTTTTAGTTAAAGTAGGAGATCACTGTTATCATGGTTTATGTGACATGGGTGCTAGTGTGAGTGCTATTCCTTACACATTATATCAAGAAATTAAGAAAGACATAGCACCTGCAGAGATAGAAGACATAGATGTTACTATTAAACTTGCTAATAGAGACACCATATCACCTTTTGGGATTGTTAGAGATGTTGAAGTCTTGTGTGGGAAAATAAAATACCCTACTGATTTTCTTGTTCTTGGTTCCCCACAAGATGACTTCTGTCCCATTATTTTTGGTAAACCTTTCTTGAACACAGTTAATGCTAAGATAGATTGTAAGAAACAAACTGTCGGTGTTACTTTGGTGATGAGTCACATGAGTTTAATTTTTTCAAGTTTAGTAGAAATCATCATGAAAAAGAATTGCCTAGTAAGGATGAATTAATTGGTCTTGCTTCTATTGTTGTGCCACCTACTGATCCTCTAGAACAGTATTTGCTAGACCATGAAAATGATTTACATATGCATGAAAGAAATGAGATAGATAAGATTTTCTTTGAATAACGTCCTCTACTTAAACACAATTTGCCTATTGAAACTCTAGGAGGTCCTCCTCCACCTAAAGGTGATCCTGTGTTTGAATTAAAACAATTGCGAGACACTTTGAAATATGCTTATCTTAATGAAAAGAAAATATATCCTGTTATAATCAGTGCTAACCTTTCAGAACATGAAGAAGAAAGATTATGGAAAGTTCTAAGGAAGCACCGAGCTGCTATTGGATATACTCTTGATGATATAAAGGGCATTAGTCCCACTCTATGTCAGCACAAAATTAATAAGGAACCTGATGCTAGACCAGTTGCTGATCACCAACGTCGGTTAAATCCGAAGATGAAAGAGGTGGTAAGAACAGAAATATTAAAACTTCTGGAAGCAGGTATAATCTATCCTATAGCTGATAGTAGATGGGTAAGTCCTGTTCATTGTGTCCCTAAGAAAGGATGTATAACTGTTGTTCCTAATGATAAGAATGAACTTATTCCACAAAGAATTGTTACAGGCTATAGAATGGTAATTGATTTTAGAAAATTAAATAAAGCAACTAGAAAAGATCATTACCCTTTGACTTTTATTGATCAAATGCTTGAAAGATTATCTAAGCACACACATTTTTGCTTCCCTGATGGATATTCTGCCTTTTCACAAATACTTGTTTCTCAACCTGATCAAGAAAAGACCACTTTTACTTGTCCTTTTGGAACCTATGCTTATAGACGTATGCCTTTTGGTTTATGTAATGCACCTGCTACCTTTCAAAGATGCATGATGGCTATATTCTCTGACTTTTGTGAAAAGATTGTTGAGGTTTTCATGGATGACTTTTCTGTTTATGGGAAGTCTTTTGATGATTGTTTAAGCAATCTTGATCGAGTTTTGCAGAGATGTGAACAAACAAATCTTGTCTTGAATTGGGAGAAGTTCCACTTTATGGTTAATGAAGGCATTGTCTTGGGTCATAAAATTTCTAAAATAGGTATTGAAGTGGACCAAGCTAAGGTTGATGCAATTGACAAAATGCCATGTCCCAAGGACATCAAAGGTATTCGTAGTTTCCTACGTCATGTTGGTTTCTATAGGAGGTTTATTAAAGACTTTTCTAAAATTTCCAGGCCTCTCACTAATCTTTTGCAAAAGGATATTCCTTTTGTGTTTGATGATGATTGTTTAGAAGCCTTTGAAACACTCAAGAAAGCTTTAATCTCTGCACCTATTGTTCAACCACCTGATTGGAACTTGCCTTTTGAAATTATGTGTGATGCTAGTGATTATGTTGTTGTTGCTGTTCTAGGACAAAGAGTTGATAAGAAATTGAATGTTATTCATTATGCTAGTAAAACTCTAGACAGTGCTCAAAGAAATTATGCTACTACTGAAAAAGAATTTTTAGCAGTGGTGTTTGCTTGTGATAAATTTAAACCTCATATTGTTGATTCCAAAGTAACTGTTCACACAGACCATGCTGCTATTAAATATCTTATGGAAAAGAAAGATGCTAAACCTAGACTTATTCGTTGGGTTCTCTTGTTAAAAGAATTTGATCTGCATATTATTGATAGAAAAGGAGCTGAGAACCCCGTAGCTGATAACTTGTCTAGACTTGAAAATGTGCTTGATGACCCACTACCTATTGATGATAGTTTTCCCGATGAGCAGTTAGCTGCAATAAATGTTGCTAATAGCACTCCTTGGTATGCTGACTATGCTAATTACATTGTTGCTAAATATTTGCCACCTAGCTTTACTTACCAACAAAAGAAAAAATTATTTTATGATTTAAGACATTACTTTTCGGATGACCCACATCTTTATAAAGAAGGAGTAGATGGTATTATTAGACGTTGTGTATCTGAGCATGAACATGGACAAAATCCTACGGAAATGTCACTCTGAACCGTATGGAGGGCATCATGCTGGAGATAGAACTGCTCATAAGGTATTGCAATCTGGATTTTATTGGCCTACTCTCTTCAAGGATGCTCGTAAGTATGTCTCATCTTGTGATGAATGCCAAAGAATAGGTAATATTGGTAGGAGTCAAGAAATGCCTATGAATTATTCACTTGTTGTTGAACCATTTGATGTTTGGGGATTTGATTACATGGGACATTTTCCTTCCTCTAATGGGTATACACATATTTTGGTTCCTGTTGATTATGTTGCTAAATGGGTAGAAGCTATTCCAACTAGTAGTGCTGATCACAACACCTCTATTAAAATGCTTAAGGAAGTTATTTCCCAAGGTTTGGAGTCCCTAGATATTTAATGACTGATGGTGGTTCACACTTTATTCATGGTTCTTTCCGTAAAATGCTTGCTAAGTATGATGTTAACCATAGAATTGCATCACCCTATCATCCTTAGTCTAGTGGTCAAGTTGAGCTTAGCAATAGAGAAATAAAATTAATTTTGCAAAAGACTGTTAATAGGTCCAGGAAGAATTGGTCTAAGAAATTAGATGATGCACTTTGGGCTTATAGAACAGCATATAAAAATCCTATGGGTATGTCTCTTTATAAAATGGTTTATGGAAAAGCTTGTCATTTGCCTCTTGAGTTAGAACATAAAGCATACTGGGCAGTGAAAGAACTCAACTATGACTTCAAACTTGCTGGTGAAAGGAGGTTATTTGATATAAGTTCATTAGATGAATGGAGAACCCAAGCTTATGAAAATGCAAAATTATTCAAAGAAAAGGTTAAAAGATGGCATGACAAAAGAATCCAAAAGCGTGAGTTTAAAGTCAGAGAATATGTTCTTTTGTACAACTCTCGTTTTAGATTCTTTGCAGGAAAGCTCCTCTCGAAATGGGAAGGCCCATATGTCATCGAGGAGGTTTACCGGTCTGGAGCCATCAAAATAAATAATTCCGAAGGTACTAACCCGAAGGTTGTCAATGGGCAACGAATAAAGCATTATATCTCAGGTACGCTTATTAATGTTGAAAGCAATATTATCCAAACTTTGACACCGGAAGAACACATAAGAGTCCTTCCGGAACACTCCAGAATCGTTAAAATAAGGAGGTACGTGATATGGTAAGTAAACGGACTCCGAAAAATCCGCAAAAATATTTTTGTCAGTTTTGGAATATTTTAGAATTTTGGAAATAAAGAAACTTCCAGGAAGTGTTCCCTGGTGGGCACAAGACACCAGGGCGCGCCAGGCATCCCTGGCGCGCCCAGGTGGGTTGTGCCCACCTGGGATACCTTTCGTACTCCGTTTTTCTTCCATATACTTGTTCTCCAAGATAAAAAGTCTATATATACTTCCCGAACCTGTTTATCACCATATCGCGAAGAAATCCTCTGCTCTCTTTTCTTGCTGTTTTCTGTACAGTTTTGAAAATATGTCGTCTCAAGACTCCGATGGAGAGAGCTATGTCTCACATCTCATTGCTGACCCAAAGACCTATGGGGACCTATCTCCCTATGGTCGAACTACGGATGACGAGGAGGATGCTCACTTGATGAGGATCAATGATTCAAGCACGGAGGATGAGGATGTTCCTCTACCTCAACCTGGAGATATGCACGTGGAGTACAAGAAATCAAGTCTCCCTAAAAGAGCAAACCGTTCTAAAAATCAATCTATTCCTTCTCGTTTTCGGTAGAAAAGCAAAGGGGATTTATGTGACAAGATCTTGAAGCTGGAGTTGGAAGTCGATGATTTGAAGGAGGAAATTGCTCTCCTCAACTACAATATGGAAAAGTTGAAGGCACAATTGTCATCACCAACATCACCTTCTTCACCACCAAAAGAGAACTGAGTATCGGGTATGGGCACTCCCCTTGGCTTCCGCCAAGCTTGGGGGAGGTGCCCCGGTATCGTATCATCCCACTATCTTTTTGATTTTACTTATCTTAGTTCGATCCTTTTGCTTTAGATGAAATAAAGTTTAGTTCGATCGTTTCTTCTTTGAGAGTTTGCTTAGTGATCTATCATTGTAATCGTGTGCAAGTTATATAATAAAGTTATTTTGAGTTTTCACTTTCTTTACTTTCATGTTGCAAATAAAGAAAAGAAAAAGAAAAAGAAAGCAAATTAAAGAAAGGAAATAAATCAATAACATCATATACTAATCCTATGGTAGGTGATAGCACCACATAAGGAAAAGTATAAGTAGGAAATTTTATTAGAGATTGACTAACATAGATTAGTCAATGATGCAACTCATGCAAGAATTAATAAGGGAAGGGAAGTTTCACATATAAATATACTATCCTAGAAATCTTTTGTGATTGTGAGCCCTCATCGAAATACTATATGCTAAAATTGTTGACGTTGGACAAGGAAGACAACGTAATGGTTTATGTTTGTTTATATTCACAAAGAAGTCATATTGTCATAGATCCTTTAACATGTGGTGCTTGCCCCCTATCTTTGCTAGCCAAAATTTCCTCACTAAGTAGAGATACTACTTGTGCATCCAAAAACCCTTCAACCCAAATCTTTTTCAAGTGTCCACCATACCTACCTAGGGGTTGAGCAAGATCCCTCAAGTAAGTTGTCATCGGTGCAAAAAGGCAATAAAAATTGCTTCTAAAAGTGTGAGATTGTTTAGTGTAAGAGAAAATTGAGCGTTGCACAAACTTGGATGACAAAGGAAAAAAGCAACAGACTGCATAATAAAGGTTGTCATCTTAAGGGGCAATGTAACGTGACATTCTTTTGCACTAAGGGATTGAGCATACAAAAAAATAAGCGCATGGCAACCTCTGCTTCCCTCTGCGAAGGGCCTATCTTTTACTTTTATGTATTTACTTTTATGCAAAGGGTCAAAGTTTTCCTTCTACTCCTTTTATTTTTCTCCTTTAACAAGCATCATGTGGTGAGGAAAGATCTAGGCACATATGCCCAGTTGAATATAGATAGCATGAGTTATTATTGTTGACATCACCCTTGAGGTGAGTATGTTGGGAGGCGAAACTATAAGCCCCTATCTTTCTATGTGTCCGGTTGAAACGTTTTGCTCATATGTACAAGGTGGGTGTTAGCAATCATAGAAGACTATATGATGGTTGAGTATGTGGACTTGCCTAAAGGATGACGAATTGTAGTTGCAAAGTTGACTGAGAACATAGTTTGTTGGTTTCTAATAGAATTTTTGCTTGATACTTCGATTATGTGATGAACTGATACTTATTCATGAGAAGTGTATGATAGAAGTTCTATGATAAAAGTATAATGTTTAAATTTGTTGTTGTTATAATAATCAACATGATGCTTCTATGTCCGTATCTTGTTTTTATCGACACCTCTCTCTCAAAGCATGTGAACATGTTTTTCGATTTCGGTTTTCGCTTGAGGACAAGCGAGGTCTAAGCTTGGGGGAGTTGATACGTCCATTTTGCATCATGTTTTATTACTGTTATTTATAATGCTTTTATCCATAATAATGCTTTTTGGAGTAATTCTAATGCCTTTTCTCTCATAATTTGCAAGGTGCACACCAAGAGGGAGAATTCCGGCAGCTGGAAATCTTGACCTGAAAAAGCTACGTCAGGCCACCTATTCTGCACAACTCGAAATGAGCTAAAACTTCACGGAGATTTTTTATGGATTATTTAAGAAATATTGGAGCCAATAACTACCAGAGGGGGGCCACCACGTGGACACAACCTACCTGGGCGCCCCAGGCCCCCAGGTGCGCCCTGGTGGGTTGTGGCCTCCTCGGCCCACCTCCGGTGCCCATCTTCTGGTATATAAGTCATTTTTACCTAGAAAAAATAAGGAGAAGACTTTCGGGGCAGAGCGCCGCCGTCTCGAGGCGGAACTTGGGCAGGAGCACTTTTGCCCTCCGGCGGAGCGATTCTGCCGGGGGAACTTCCCTCCCGGAGGGGGAAATCATCGTCGTCGTCATCACGAACAACTCTTCCATCTTGGGGAGGGCAATCTCCATCAACATGTTCACCAGCACCATCTCATCTCAAACCCTAGTTCATCTCTTGTATTCAACCTTGTTACCGAAACTATAGATTGGTGCTAGGGGGTGACTAGTAGTGTTGATTACATCTTGTAGTTCATTACTATATGGTTTATTTGGTGGAAGATTATATGTTCAGATCCATGATGCTATTTAATAGTCCTCTAATCATGAGCATGTTTATTATTTGTGAGTAGTTACTTTTGTTCTTGAGGTCACGGGATAAATCATGTTGCAAGTAATCATGTGAATTTGATATGTGTTCGGTATTTTGATAGTATGTATGTTGTGATTCCCTTAGTGGTGTCATGTGAACGTCGACTACATGACACTTCACCATATTTGGGCCTAAGGGAATGCATTATGGAGTAGTAAATAGATGCTGGGTTGCGAGAGTGACAGAAGCTTAAACCCCAGTTTATGCACTATTCCGTAAGGGACCGATTGGATCCTAGAGTTTAATGCTATGGTTAAAATTTATTCTTAATACTTTTCTCGTAGTTGCCGATGCTTGCGGGAGGGTTAATCATAAGTAGGAGGTTTGTTCAAGTAAGAACAACACCTAAGCACCGGTCCACCCACATATCAAATTATCAAAGTAGCAAACACAAATCAAACCAACATGATGAAAGTGACTAGATGAAATTCCCGTGTACCCTCAAGAACGCTTTGCTTATCATAAGAGACCGTTTTGGCCTGTCATTTGCCTCAAAAGGATTAGGCTACCTTGCCAAACTACTCGCTACTTACTGTTTCAGCACTTGTAGACATTACCTTACTGAAAACTACTTGTCGGTGTACCAAAGGAGGGGCGCACCTTTGTACCCCTTTACCTGTGCACGGGCAGTCGGAGCCGCGCCCACGGTCACACCAAGCAGAACAGGGGAGGTGAGCCAAGGTAAGATCGAAGCCCAAGATAACCAGAGCAACGCCAAGGCCAAGACCACAAAGAGCAGAGGGACGAAGCAGGTGGTCTTGACGGGGCAGCCTCAGCAGCCCCACACCAACAGAGCGAGCCACCCTTGAGCCCACGGTCTCCAGCATCACGTTGGGCCAGGGCTCGGGAGGCACCTCCATGGTGGCATGCAGATCTTTGTGAAGACAAGGAACACTCAAGATCAGATAAGGATCAGAAGACGATGATCCTCGGCAGGATCCTTGCCGAGGAAGCCCGCCAAACCCCCGGCAAGGTCCTTGCCGGGGACGACAGCGCGCCACGACAAGACCCTTGCCGGGCCCCCCCCGCAAGGCCCTCACCGAGGACGCCAGCGAGGCCACCATCAGGCCCGCACCAACCAAGTTTCCACCGCCGTTTGCATGCAGCTGCCAACCCAACCAGCTGGGCAGGCACCTGCGTAGCAACATACAGCTCCCAGGCCAACTCATCAAGCGCCTGCGTGGCGGCATGCAGATATTCGTGAAGACCCTACCACCGCGACACCTCAGCTGCCTGCCTGCCTACATGGCGCCGCACGCATCGCTGGCCAGGGCGCGTGTCGAAGCGAGGAGGAGCGGCGACGGATGGGACGGGCCTCGCCCCCGCCCGCGATAAAGCTAGGGAACACCTCAGCGGCGCATTAAATGCGAGTTGTCCTGTAATACGAGCGATAAGCTCATAGCACTATGCGCCTTTCAACCTCCTGTGTGCCACTGTGGCAGCCCCTTTCGACTATAAAAGGAGGCCCATGGCATACTGGAGAAGGATTCGGCTCTTTCGAACCACACACTCACCACAGCTAGTTCGAGATCTCAAGAACTCTCTGAAATACACCCACCAAAGTAGGACTAGGGTTTTACGCATCCTCGTGGCCCGAACCTGGGTAAACGATCCTTGTGCTGACTACTGATCCTGCTCTTCTTGCAACCCTGCGCCCCGGCAACCGTAGTAGGGATTCTTGTGATCCCATAGGTGTCGTTCGACACCGACATCTTTGGCGCGCCAGGTAGGGGGCACAATTGTGAGAATCTGGTCTAGTAGTTAGCCTAGCAGCTCTTCGTCGCCATGGCTCCCAAGAAGAAGACGGCCACGGCGATCGGCTCGTTGGGAGCCGAACGGCCCATGCCGGTGCGGACGAGCAGTGGACCGGTCGCGGACAGGACCCGGGCTGCGGTCCGCGAGCACCAGCATTGCCCTGGCAGTCAGAGCCTGGCAAGCGGCGTCGTTCGCACGCCAGACGACCGGCCGCATGTCACCAGACCCAAAGACGGAGTTGGGCCCCCCACAGACGGCGCGGAGCCCTCCAGGGGTGTCGTTGTGCCACCTTCGGGCGGCGCAGCGACCTCCAAGACGCCCACACCAGCGACCACTGCACGCTCTTCCCATGGTGTGCGCACCGAGCAGCGTCACCACGTTGGTGACCCTGGGCACCGCCGTGGGAAGAGCCCTGTGCGTCATCCGCGGGATGAAGGGGTTCAGCATGCCCGCCGAAGTGCTGGCGGAAATGGCACGCAGCCGCTGGGTCGTAACGGAGCTACTTCTAATGCAGTTAGAAGTCGAAGCGCGCCGCGATCCACGCAGCTGTCGCCGCCGCCCACGCCCGCAGAAGCTTTGGCGCGCGCGCAGCTGCTCCTCGACTTCCCTCCTGCTGCAGAGAAGCTCGATGAGTGGAGGGCCACCATCCGAAGCCTCGTCGCCATCGCCAACAAAGATGATCCGCGACCGGCGGGGCCATCGGGTCGGCGCTCCACCGAGCCACCACGTGCTGGCGCTGGGAGGACCGGGGGAGCTGTGGCCACGGTGCACTCTCCTCCTCCTCGCCAGCCGCCGCGGGCGTCGGCCCGTCGTGATGACGCTTGTGATAACATCTCCATAGCGTCGTCCAACCCGCGGACCCTCCGCGACCAGCGCTGAGTTCTTCGAGAACGAGCTCACGAAGATGCTCGGACCACCATCGCGCCGGCGCGATACACGCCACCAGTCGGACAAGCGGGCGAGACCCGCTATGGACCCCCCAGCACCAGGGGGCTCCAGCGGCCTACCTTACAAGGTGGGCTGCCCGGCCTTTACCCATGAGCTGCGGTAGTTCCAGTGGCCGTCCCACCGCATGTTCAAGCCCGACGTCGGCGAGAAGTACACTGGCAAGACCCATCCGTCCGAGTTCCTCAGCATCTACACCATCGCGATGCAGGCGGCCGGAGCTCGTGACGACAAGGTGCTTGCCAATTATTTCCCGCTGGCGCTGAAGCCCAATGTTATGTCTTGATTGATGCACTTGCCGGTGGATTCCATTTCTTCTTGGTTGGATCTGTGCCATGAGTTCGTTGGCGCCTTCACAGGAGGCCACCAAGCTCATGGCCAGGCCAGCGATCTGCATATCATCCCCCAGAAGGAAGGGCAAACCCTACGCAAGTACATCCAGAGATTCAGCCGGGTGCAGTACAACATTCCCGACGTTCAACCCGCCGCTGTGATCAGCGCGTTCCATCAGAACATGTGCAACCGCAAGATGCGCGAAGAGCTGGAGATGACCAAGGTTAAGGATGTGGCCGAGCTCTACGTTCTGGCCGATAGGTGCGCCCGGGCTGAAGATGGAAGGAAGTACCCCAGCGAAGACGCCGGTGCAGAAACCGACTCTACCGACGAAGACATCGCCACCCCGACGAAGAAGGGTCGGCGTCGCAACAGGAAACGCAAAGGCAAGGCCGTGCTTGCCGTTGAAGGATCTGACGACACTGGCACTGCCAAGAAGGTCAAGGCAGACGCCCCCGGCAAGGAGATTGCCGGGTGCGCCGCCTGCCGGGCCTTGGCGGCTACCGACAAGCCAGGAAGCTCTAGCAAGCAATACTACAAGATCCACCGCACCAAGGGCCACGACCTCCAGAACTGCCGACAAGTCGAGCTGCTTGCTGAGAAGGAAAAAAGCTGAGTACGAGAGGCGGGACAAGGAGAAGGACCAGGATGGTGCCGAGGGATCCGGCAAGAAGCGTGGCGGCTAAGGAGGCCGCCGCGGCAAGGGTAACCAGCAAGAGAGGCCCACCCGGGGCCGTGACAAGAAACAAGAAGACGATGATCACAACGAGGATGACGAGTCCGGTGAGCAAGAGTTCCAGAAGGCTACGGAGGCCATGTGTGTCGATGGTGGCGCCTCGCTGCATACTTCTCACCGCCAGCTCAAGCAGTGGGCGCGTGAGATTACAGCAGCGGAACCGTCGTTCGACACTCAGAAGCCGCTAAAGTGGTCCATCACGCCCCTCATCTTTGACGCCGAGGACCACCCTGACTGGACAACCGAGGTCGGGTGTTTGCCATTGTTGGTCTCACCAACGATACGCAACCTCAAGGTGAACAAGATGTTGGTTGACGGTGGGGCCGGCCTGAACTTGATCTCGCCTGTCGTGATCAAAAGACTGCAAATCCCTGACGGAGACCTCGAGGAAACGGGTACGTTTCAAGGGGTCAATCCGGGGAGGAGCCAGCCAAAGGGGAAGGTCACACTGCCCGTGACATTTGGAGGGGAGTTGAACTACAGAACGAAGAGGATCATCTTCGACGTGGCCGAGATCCCCTTGCCCTACAATGGGATCCTCGGCCGCCTGGCACTAGCCAAGTTCATGCCAGCATCACACTACGCCTACAACATGCTAAAGATGCCCAGGCCGTTGACCATCATCTCCGTCCCCTCCGACAAGAAGGACGCGTTGATCTGCGCCGACCAACTCTACCGGGAAGCAGTTGCACCAGCTGTCGTCAAGGCCCCTGCTCCTGCCGCTGAAGGCCCGGGAGGGAAGAAGAAGCCCGGCAAGACCTCTCGCACCCACTCCGGCAAGCGCACCTCCTCGGAGTGTTGTGCTACCGTCGAGGACATGCCAGAGAGCTCTACCGGCGAGAGCAAGAAATCTAGAGCTGAGCTGCCGCAGACCAAGAAGGTGTCCGTCAGGGAGGATGGCACGGGAGGGGCCTTCACCATAGGCTCCACCCTCGACAACAAATAGGAAGGCACGCTCGTCACCTTCCTGCGGGCGAATGTCAACGTGTTTGCGTGGCAAGCATCCGACATCCCCGGTGTTCCCAGGGAGGTGATTGAGCACCACCTAGCTGCATGTCCTCATGCGCGGCCCGTCAAGCAGAAGGTCAGAAAGCAGGCTCTAGAGAGGCAGGAGTTCATCACAGAGGAGATCAGGAAGTTGGAAGCGGCAGGTTTGGTGAGAGGAGTGCTCCACCCGACGTGGTTGGCCAATCCGGTAGTGGTGCGCAAGGCAAATGGGAAGTGGAGGTTGTGTATTGATTACACAGATATCAATAAGGCTTGTCCTAAGGACCCCTTCCCATTGCGCGCATCGACCACATTGTTGACTCCACGGCCGGGTGTGATCTGTTATCATTCCTCGACGCCTACTCGGGCTACCACCAAATCTTCATGATAAGAGAGGATGAAGAAAAGACAGCATTCATCACCCCATGTGGTACATATTGCTTTTTACGGATGCCTTTCGAGTTGAAGAGTGCTGGCTCGACGTTTGCAAGAGCAGTCCAAATTGGGTTTGAACCTCAGCTCCATAGAAATATGGAGGCATACATGGATGACATAGTGGTCAAAACCAAGGACGGGCCAACTCTTGTGCAAGATCTGGAAGAGACATTTGCCAACCTGCGCAAGATCAACCTCAAGCTGAACCCTGAGAAGTGTGTCTTCGGTGTTCCGTCCGGCAAGCTTCTCGGGTTCTTTGTGTCGCAGCGCGGGATCGAGGCAAACCAAGACAAAATCAAGGCTATCTAGCAGATTGAGGCGCTCAAGCGGATCAAGGATGTGTGTCGGCTCACCGGCTGCATCGCCACCATGAGCCAATTCATCTCCAAGTCCGCCGAGCGTGCCCTTCCTTTCTTCAAAATCTTGAAGAAGGCAGACCCAATGGAGTGGACCCCAGAAGCCGAGGCAGCTTTGCAGGAACTGAAGAAATACCTTTCCTCCACGCCAATACTGGTTGCGCCTAAACCACAGGAGCCATTGCTGCTGTATCTGGCGGCGACGAATCAAGTGGTCAGCGCCGCACTGGTGGCACAGAGAGAGGTCGACGAGGAGGCAGTGATGGCATCAGAACCAGCGGATGGCAAGCTAAAGATTCCCCCAGCAGGGCCTGGTGCCGGCAAGGCGAGGCCCCCGGCAGAGTCTGATGCCACCGAGGCAGTGCCCGCGCAGTCGAGTGAGGTGGTGCAGAAGAAGAAGATGATGCAGCACCCGGTTTACTTTGTCAGCTCCCTCTTGCAGGGAGCTAGATCGAGGTACTCCGGTGTGCAGAAATTGCTCTTCGGCCTCCTTATGGCCTCGAGGAAGCTGCGTCATTACTTCCAAGCCCACGAGATCACTGTCGTCACCCGCCTCCCATTGCAACGGATACTGCATAACCCAGATGCAACCAGAAGGATTGTGGAATGGGCCTTGGAGTTATCGAGTTTCGGTTTGAAGTTTGAAAGTACCTCGACAATCCAGAGGAGAGTCTTGGCGGAGTTCATTGCAGAATGGACCTCAATGCCTGACGAAGAAATCCAAGAGACCACTCTCCCTGGCAAGGAAGCAGACCGCGACTGGATCATGTACTTTGATGGGGCTTTCTCGCTGCAAGGCGCCAGTGCCGGTGTGCTGCTCGTCGCACCCACCGGAGAGCACCTCAAGTACGTGATCCAGATGCACTTCCCTCGGGAGATGTCCACCAACAACAATGCTGAGTACGAGGGATTGCTCGCCAGTCTCAGGATCGCGGCAGTCCTCGGGGTTAAGAAGCTCATCGTCAGGGGTGACTCGCAGCTTGTTGTTAGGCAGGTCAACAAGGATTACCAGAGCCCACTGATGGAGGCCTACGTAGATGAGGTGAGGAAGCTGGAGGAACGCTCGGTATCCAAGCAGAGCACGTCCCCCGAATGAAGAACGACATCGCCGATTACCTGTCAAAGCGTGCTGCATTCAAGCTACCTGTGGAACCAGGTACCTTTTTGCTCCGGTTAACTCAGCCATCCGTCGAACCATCAACGGGGCAGAACAAGCGGAGGAAGTCAGTTTCCGGCAAGTACTTTCCTACCGAGCTCCCTGGGGCTGCCGGCAAGGGTGCTGCCGCGGACGCTGGGCCTGCCCAAGAGCAACTGGCTCCGGCAGGGCGTCAAGCCCTGGCCGTAGAGACAGCCGCTCCCATGGCGGAAGAGATGCCTTTGGTCCTTGCCGTCGAGCCCCAGGCTCCAGCATGGGCGCAGCATACCGTCCAATTCCTCCAAACAAGGGAGCTTCCTAAGGAGCAGGAAGAAGCGGAGAAAGTAGCCCGTCGGTCCGCCCTGTACCTGTTCGTCGATGACGTCCTGTACAGGAGAAGGTCGAACGGTGTGAAACTGAAGTGCATCCCTTGGGAGGAAGGACTGGAGCTATTGGCAGAGGTACATGGAGGCATATGTGGCTCCCACATAGGGTCGAGGGCCCTTGCCGGAAAGGCGTTCTAGCAAGGTTTCTTCATGCCCACCGCCCTCCAGGATGCAACGGCACTAGTAACCAAGTGTGAAGCGTGTCAATTCCATTCAAAGAAGCTTCATCAACCAGCTCAAGCCCTTCAAACAATCCCTCTCTCCTGGCCATTCTTGGTCTGGGGGCTCGATATACTGGGCCCTTTCCCCCGCGCTGTCGGGGGCTTTGAGTACTTGTACGTTGCAATCGACAAGTTCACAAAGTGGCCGGAGGTGGAAGCAATGAGAAAGGTGACTGCTCAGTCAGCTGTCAAGTTTTTCAAGGGACTGGTCTGCCGTTTTGGTGTGCCAAACAGAGTCATCATCAACAACGGCACGCGGTTCACAAGCCACACCTTCATGCAATACATTCAAGACCTCGGCAGCAAGGTCTGTTTTGCTTCCATGGCACACCCACGGAGCAACGGCCAAACGGAGAGGGCAAATGCTGAAGTGTTGCGAGGCCTAAGAACAAAGACTTTTGACAAGCTGCGCAAGAGCGGAAGGCGTTGGATTGATGAATTGCCGGCGGTTCTTTGGTCGATCAGGACGATGCCAAATCGAGCCACCAGCCAGACACCTTTTGCCCTGGTATATGGGGCAGAAGCAGTTCTCCCCCACAGAACTCATATACGGGTCACCTCGAGTGCTCGCTTATGATGAGCTTGAGCAAGAGCAGTTGCGCCAAGATGACGCGACGCTCCTTGAGGAAGATCGTCTTCGGGCGGCTGTGAGAGCAGCACGCTAGCAGCAAGCCTTGCGCCGCTACCATAGCCGCAAGGTTCATGCCTGAAGCTTTGAGGAAGGTGACCTTGTTCTTCGGCGCGTTCAGTCGGCCAAGAATTCCAACAAGTTGACGCCAAAGTAGGAAGGCCCTTATCGGGTAATGCGAGTCACCAGGCCCGGCGCAGTCCGCCTGGAGACCGAAGATGCTGTCCCAGTGAGCAACTCCTGGAACATCGAGCATCTTCGCAAGTTTTACCCATAAGGCGCGGCTTGCCGGGCCTCCCGGCAAGCCACCTTTTGTACAAGCTTTGCCGGCAAGGCATGTAACCCTTCGTACAAAGCCAGGCGCAGACCCTGAGCATAAATAAATGAAGCATTGGCGCCCTGAGTTACAGCATGCATGCTAGGTCGAGTCTCTTCCTTGGTTAGGGTTGATAGTGCTTAGCGGCGACTAACCCCTAGCCTAGAGGTCGAGTGCGCGTCTATCTGTTTCTTTTCTGTCCTCCTTTAGTTTGCAGGGCACATGAGCACTTCTGCTAAGCTACTTGGAAGAAAGGAAACGGACCGGCGTCCCGACCCCGGCAAACCAGAGTTGCCGGGAGCTGCAAGCACAAGGATCCAACCGCGGCAAGACAAGGTTGCCGGGGGCTGCAGATCCAGATAAGTCTTTCATCCTCTATCATGCATTCCGGAACGAGACTGGGATATATGAAACGTCGTTTTATTTCTAGGCCACCGTGCTCCCCTTTTCTATACCCAAGGATTATCTCCTGGGCCCGGATATGGTTGTAGTCGCGGTGGCAAGGAAGTAGAACGAGGAGCCTAAGCCCGCTTCATCCCTGCCTCCACCAAGGGCGCGAGAATGGTCGAGCGAAGTGGGGGGACGGCAAGGCCTGTTGCCGGGTGAAAACGTTTATCTTAAATTGTAACAAGGATTCGCTCCTTGTCGCGGGGTCTACCCACGAACGAAAAACCCGGCAAGCATCCATTTTTCATTAAAAGCATCCCACACAGGTACAGTCCGTACGGAATGAAAAACATGAACAAGGGGGATTACAAGCCTTAAATTTAACAAGGCCCGAAGGCTTACAAATTAAAAAAGAGATAAGATGCCCGTGATCCCTTTCTTGTGTTGGGTAACGTAGTAATTTCAAAAAAATTCCTACGCACACGCAAGATCATGGTGATGCATAGCAACGAGAGGGGAGAGTGTTGTCCACATACCCTCGTAGACCGACAGCGGAAGCGTTATCACAACGCGGTTGATGTAGTCGTACGTCTTCACGATCCGACCGATCAAGTACCGAACGTACGGCACCTCCAAGTTCTACACACGTTCAGCTCGATGACGTCCCTTGAACTCCGATCCAGCCGAGTGTTGAGGGAGAGTTTCATCAGCACGACGGCGTGGTGACGATGATGATGTTCCACCGACGCAGGGCTTCGCCTAAGCTCCGCAACGGTATTATCGAGGTGTAATATGGTGGAGGGGGGCACCGCACACGGCTAAAATATCGTATATCAAGTGTGTCTAGAGGTGCCCCCTGCCCCCGTATATAAAGGAGCAAGGGGGAGGCCGGATGCCCTAGGCGCGCCAAGGAGAGAGGGGGAATCCTCCTCCTAGTAGGAGTAGGACTCCCCTTTCCTAGTCCTACTAGGAAAAGAAGGGGGGAAGGAAAGAGAGGGAGAGGGAGAGGGAAAGGGGGCTGCGCCCCCCTCTCCTAGTCCAACTAGGACTCCTCCTGGGAGGGGGCGTGCCACCTCCTGGCTGCTGCCCTCTCTCTCCCCTCAAGGCCCACTAAGGCCCAATACTTCCCCGAGGGGTTCCGGTAACCCTCCGGCACTCCGGTTTAATCCGAAACTTCTCCGGAACACTTCCGGTGTCCGAATATAGTCGTCCAATATATGAATCTTTATGTCTCGACCATTTCGAGACTCCTCGTCATGTCCGTGATCACATCCGGGACTCCGGACAACCTTCGGTACATCAAAACATATAAACTCATAATATAACTGTCATCGTAACTTTAAGCGTGCGGACCCTTTGGGTTCGACAACTATGTAGACATGACCGAGACACCTCTCCGGTCAATAACCAATAGCGGGACCTGGATGCCCATATTGTCTCCCACATATTCTACGAAGATCTTTATCGGTCAGACCGCATAACAACATACGCTGTTCCCTTTGTCATCGGTATGTTACTTGCCCGAGATTCGATCGTCGGTATCTCGATACCTAGTTCAATCTCGTTACCGGCAAGTCTCTTTACTCGTTCCGTAATACATCATTCCGCAACTAACTCATTAGTCACAATGCTTGCAAGGCTTATAGTGATGTGCATTATCGAGTGGGCCCAGAGATACCTCTCCGACAATCGGAGTGACAAATCCTAATCTCGAAATACGCCAACCCAACAAGTACCTTTGGAGACACCTGTAGAGCACCTTTATAATCACCCATTTACGTTGTGACGTTTGGTAGCACACAAAGTGTTCCTCCGGTAAACGGGAGTTGCATAATCTCATAGTCATAGGAACATGTATAAGTCATGAAGAAAGCAATAGCAACATACTAAACGATCGGGTGCTAAGCTAACGTAATGGGTCATGTCAATCACGTCATTCTCCTAATGAGGTGATCCCGTTAATCAAATGACAACTCATGTCTATGGCTAGGAAACATAACCATCTTTGATTAATGAGCTAGTCAAGTAGAGGCATACTAGTGACACTCTGTTTGTCTATGTATTCGCACATGTATTATGTTTCCGGTTAATACAATTCTAGCATGAATAATAAACATTTATCATGATATAAGGAAATATATAATACTTTATTATTGCCTCTAGGGCATATTTCCTTCAGTCTCCCACTTGCACTAGAGTCAATAATCTAGATTACATAGTAATGATTCTTACACCCATGGAGTCTTGGTGCTGATCATGTTTTGCTCGTGGAAGAGGCTTAGTCAACGGGTCTGCAACATTCAGATCCGTATGTATCTTGCAAATTTCTATGTCTCCCACCTGGACTAAATCCCAGATGGAATTGAAGCGTCTTCTGATGTGCTTGGTTCTCTTGTGAAATCTGAATTCCTTTGCTAAGGCAATTGCACCAGTATTGTCACAAAAGATTTTCATTGGTCCCGATGTACTAGGTATGACACCTAGATCGGATATGAACTCCTTCATCCAGACTCCTTCATTTGCTGCTTCCGAAGCAGCTATGTATTCCGCTTCACACGTAGATCCCGCCACGACACTTTGCTTAGAACTGCACCAACTGACAGCTCCACCGTTCAATGTAAATACGTATCCGGTTTGCAATTTCGAATCGTCCGGATCAGTGTCAAAGCTTGCATCAATGTAACCCCTTACGATGAGCTCTTTGTCACCTCCGTAAACGAGAAACATATCCTTAGTCCTTTTCAGGTATTTCAGGATGTTCTTGACCGCTGTCCAGTGATCCACTCCTGGATTACTTTGGTACCTCCCTTCTAAACTTATAGCAAGGGACACATCAGGTCTGGTACACAGCATTGCATACATGATAGAGCCTATGGCTGAAGCATAGGGAACATCTTTCATCTTCTCTCTATCTTCTGCAGTGGTCGGGCATTGAGTCTTACTCAATCTCACACCTTGTAGTACAAGCAAGAACCCTTTCTTTGCTTGATCCATTTTGAACTTCTTCAAAACTTTGTCAAGGTATGTGCTTTGTGAAAGTCCAATTAAGCGTCTTGATCTATCTCTATAGATCTTAATGCCTAAATATATATGCAGCTTCACCGAGGTCTTTCATTGAAAAACTCTTATTCAAGTATCCCTTTATGCTATCCAGAAATTCTATATCATTTCCAATCAGTAATATGTCATCCACATATAATATCAGAAATGCTATCGAGCTCCCACTCACTTTCTTGTAAATACAGGCTTCTCCAAAAGTCTGTATAAAACCAAATGCTTTGATCACACTATCAAAGCGTTTATTCCAACTCCGAGAGGCTTGCACCAGTCCATAAATGGATCGCTGGAGCTTGCACACTTTGTTAGCTCCCTTTGGATCGACAAAACCTTCCGGTTGCATCATATACAACTCTTCTTCCAGAAATCCATTCAGGAATGCAGTTTTGACATCCATTTGCCAAATTTCATAATCATAAAATGCGGCAATTGCTAACATGATTCGGACAGACTTAAGCATCGCTACGGGTGAGAAGGTCTCATCGTAGTCAATCCCTTGAACTTGTCGAAAACCTTTCGCAATAAGTCGAGCTTTATAGACAGTAACATTACCATCAGCGTCAGTCTTCTTCTTGAAGATCCATTTATTTTCAATGGCTTGCCGACCATCGGGCAAGTCAACCAAAGTCCATACTTTGTTCTCATACATGGATCCCATCTCGGATTTCATGGCTTCAAGCCATTTTGCGGAATCTGGGCTCACCATCGCTTCTTCATAGTTCGTAGGTTCATCATGGTCTAGTAACATGACCTCCAGAACAGGATTGTCGTACCACTCTGGTGCGAATCTTGATCTAGTTGACCTACGAGGTTCAGTAATAACTTGATCTGAAGTTTCATGATCATTATCATTAACTTCCTCACTAATTGGTGTAGGTGTCGCAGAAACTGATTTCTGCGATGATCTACTTTCCAATAAGGGAGCAGGTACAGTTACCTCATCAAGTTCTACTTTCCTCCCACTCACATCTTTCGAGAGAAACTCCTTCTCTAGAAAGGATCCATTCTTAGCAACGAATATTTTGCCTTCGGATCTGTGATAGAAGGTGTACCCAACAGTCTCCTTTGGGTATCCTATGAAGACACATTTCTCCGATTTAGGTTCGAGCTTATCAGGTTGAAGTTTCTTCACATAAGCATCGCAACCCAAACTTTAAGATACGACAACTTTGGTTTCTTGCCAAACCATAGTTCAAAAGGCGTCGTCTCAACGGATTTCGATGGTGTCCTATTTAGAGTGAATGCAGCCGTCTCTAAAGCATAACCCCAAAACGATAGCGGTAAATCAGTAACAGACATCATAGATCGCACCATATCTAATAAAGTACGATTACGATGTTCGGACACACCATTACGCTGTGGTGTTCCGGGTGGCGTGAGTTGCGAAACTATTCCGCATTGTTTCAAATGTAGGCCAAACTCGTAACTCAAATATTCTCCTCCACGATCAGATCGTAGGAATTTTATTTTCTTGTTACGATGATTTTCAACTCCACTCTGAAATTCTTTAAACTTTTCAAATGTTTCAGACTTATGTTTCATTAAGTAGATATACCCATATCTGCTCAAATCATCTGTGAAGGTGAGAAAATAACGATATCCGCCACGAGCCTCAATATTCATCGGACCACATACATCTGTATGTATGATTTCCAACAAATCTGTTGCTCTCTCCATAGTTCCGGAGAACGGTGTTTTGGTCATCTTGCCCATAAGGCACGGTTCGCAAGTACCAAGTGATTCAAAATCAAGTGATTCCAAAATTCCATCAGTATGGAGTTTCTTCATGCGCTTTAGACCGATATGACCCAAACGGCAGTGCCACAAATAAGTTGCACTGTCATTATCAACTCTGCATCTTTTGGCTTCGACATTATGAATATGTGTATCACTACTATCGAGATTTATTAAAAATAGACCACTCTTCAAGGGTGCATGACCATAAAAGATATTATTCATATAAATAGAACAACCATTATTCTCTGATTTAAATGAATAACTGTCTCGCATTAAACAAGATCCAGATATAATGTTCATGCTCAACGCTGGCACCAAATAACAATTATTTAGGTCTAAAACTAATCCCGAAGGTAGATGTAGAGGTAGCGTGCCGACGACGATCACATCGACTTTGGAACCATTTCCCACGCGCATCGTCACCTCATCCTTAGCCAATCTTCGCTTAATCCGTAGCCCCTGTTTCGAGTTGCAAATATTAGCAACAGAACCAGTATCAAATACCCAGGTGCTACTGCGAGTATTAGTATGGTACACATCAATAACATGTATATCACATATACCTTTGTTAACCTTGCCATCCTTCTTATCCGCCAAATACTTCGGGCAGTTCCGCTTCCAGTGACCAGTCTGCTTACAGTAGAAGCACTTAGTTTCAGGCTTAGGTCCAGACTTGGATTTCTTCTCCTGAACAGCAACTTGCTTGCTGTTCTTCTTGAAGTTCCCTTTCTTCTTCCCTTTGCCCTTTTTCTTGAAACTAGTGGTTTTACTGACCATCAACACTTGATGCTCCTTTTTGATTTCTACCTCCGCTGCCTTTAGCATTGCGAAGAGCTCGGGAATTGTCTTATCCATCCCTTGCATGTTATAGTTCATCACGAAGCTCTTGTAGCTTGGTGGCAGTGATTGAAGAATTCTGTCAATGACGCAATCATCCGGAAGTTGAACTCCCAGTTGAATCAAGTGATTATTATACCCAGACATTTTGAGTATATGCTCACTGACAGAACTATTTTCTTCCATCTTACAGCTATAGAACTTATTGGAGACTTCATATCTCTCAATCCGGGCATTTGCTTGAAATATTAACTTCAACTCCTGGAACATCTCATATGCTCCATGACGTTCAAAACGTCGTTGAAGACCCGGTTCTAAGCCGTAAAGCATGGCACACTGAACTATTGAGTAGTCATCAGCTTTGCTCTGCCAGACGTTCATAACTTCTGGCGTAGCTCTTGCAGGAGGCCTGGCACCTAGCGGTGCTTCCAGGACGTAATTCTTCTGTGCAGCAATGAGGATAATCCTCAAGTTACAGACCCAGTCCGTGTAATTGCTACCATCATCTTTCAACTTAGCTTTCTCAAGGAACGCATTAAAATTCAACGGAACAATAGCACGAGCCATTTATCTACAATTAACATAGACAAGCAAGATACTATCAGGTACTAAGTTCATGATAAATTTAAGTTCAATTAATCATATTACTTAAGAACTCCCACTTAGATAGATATCCCTCTAATCATCTAAGTGATTACGTGATCCAAATCAACTAAACCATGTCCGATCATCACGTGAGATGGAGTAGTTTCAATGGTGAACATCACTATGTTGATCATATCTACTATATGATTCACGCTCGACCTTTCGGCCTCTGTGTTCCGAGGCCATATCTGCATATGCTAGGCTCGTCAAGTTTAACCTGAGTATTCCGCGTGTGCAACTGTTTTGCACCCGTTGTATTTGAACGTAGAGCCTATCACACCCGATCATCACGTGGTGTCTCAGCACGAAGAACTTTCGCAACGGTGCATACTCAGGGAGAACACTTTTATCTTGAAATTTTAGTGAGAGATCATCTTATAATGCTACCGTCAACCAAAGCAAGATAAGATGCATAAAGGATTAACATCACATGCAATCAATATAAGTGATATGATATGGCCATCATCATCTTGTGCTTGTGATCTCCATCTCCGAAGCACCGTGCTTGTGATCTCCATCTCCGAAGCACCGTAATGATCACCATCGTCACCGGCGCGACACCTTGATCTCCATCGTAGTATCGTTGTCGTCTCGCCAACTAATTGCTTTTACGACTATCGCTACTGCTTAGTGATAAAGTAAAACTATTACATGGTGATTGCATCTCATACAATAAAGCGACAACCATATGGCTCCTGCCAGTTGCCGATAACTCGGTTACAAAACATGATCATCTCATACAACAAATTATATCACATCATGTCTTGACCATATCACATCACAACATGCCCTGCAAAAACAAGTTAGACGTCCTCTACTTTGTTGTTGCATGTTTTACGTGGCTGCTACGGGCTTAGCAAGAACCGTTCTTACCTACGCATCAAAACCACAACGATAGTTTGTCAAGTTGGTGCTGTTTTAACCTTTGCAAGGACCGGGCGTAGCCACACTCGGTTCAACTAAAGTGAGAGAGACAGACACCCGCCAGTTACCTTTAAGCAACGAGTGCTCCGAACGGTGAAACCAGTCTCGCGTAAGCGTACGCGAAATGTCGGTCCGGGCCGCTTCATCTCACAATACCGCTGAACCAAAGTATGACATGCTGGTAAGCAGTATGACTTATATCGCCCACAACTCACTTGTGTTCTACTTGTGCATAGCATCAACGCATAAAACCAGGCTCGGATGCCACTGTTGGGTAACGTAGTAATTTCAAAAAAATTCCTATGCACACGCAAGATCATGGTGATGCATAGCAACGAGAGGGGAGAGTGTTGTCCACATACCCTCGTAGACCGACAGCGGAAGCGTTATCACAACGCGGTTGATGTAGTCGTACGTCTTCACGATCCGACCGATCAAGTACCGAACGTACGGCACCTCCAAGTTCTACACACGTTCAGCTCGATGACGTCCCTCGAACTCCGATCCAGCCGAGTGTTGAGGGAGAGTTTCGTCAGCACGATGGCGTGGTGACGACGATGATGTTCCACCGACACAGGGCTTCGCCTAAGCTCCGCAACGGTATTATCGAGGTGTAATATGGTGGAGGGGGGCACCGCACACGGCTAAAATATCGTATATCAAGTGTGTCTAGAGGTGCCCCCTGCCCCCGTATATAAAGGAGCAAGGGGGAGGCCGGCTGCCCTAGGCGCGCCAAGGAGAGAGGGGGAGTCCTCCTCCTAGTAGGAGTAGGACTCCCCTTTCCTAGTCCTACTAGGAAAAGAAGGGGGGAAGGAAAGAGAGGGAGAGGGAGAGGGAAAGGGGGCTGCGCCCCCCTCTCCTAGTCCAACTAGGACTCCTCCTGGGAGGGGGCGCGCCACCTCCTGGCTGCTGCCCTCTCTCTCCCCTCAAGGCCCACTAAGGCCCAATACTTCCCCGAGGGGTTCCGGTAACCCTCCGGCACTCCGGTTTAATCCGAAACTTCTCCGGAACACTTCTGGTGTCCGAATATAGTCGTCCAATATATGAATCTTTATGTCTCGACCATTTCGAGACTCCTCGTCATGTCCGTGATCACATCCAGGACTCCGGACAACCTTCGGTACATCAAAACATATAAACTCATAATATAACTGTCATCGTAACTTTAAGCGTGCGGACCCTTTGGGTTCGAGAACTATGTAGACATGACCGAGACACCTCTCCGGTCAATAACCAATAGCGGGACCTGGATGCCCATATTGGCTCCCACATATTCTACGAAGATCTTTATCGGTCAAACCGCATAACAACATACGTTGTTCCCTTTGTCATCGGTATGTTACTTGCCCGAGATTCGATCGTCGGTATCTCGATACCTAGTTCAATATCGTTACCGGCAAGTCTCTTTACTCGTTCCGTAATACATCATTCCGCAACTAACTCATTAGTCACAATGCTTGCAAGGCTTATAGTGATGTGCATTACCGAGTGGGCCCAGAGATACCTCTCCGACAATCGGAGTGACAAATCCTAATCTCGAAATACGCCAACCCAACAAGTACCTTTGGAGACACCTGTAGAGCACCTTTATAATCACCCATTTACGTTGTGACGTTTGGTAGCACACAAAGTGTTCCTCCGGTAAACGGGAGTTGCATAATCTCATAGTCATAGGAACACGTATAAGTCATGAAGAAAGCAATAACAACATACTAAACGATCGGGTGCTAAGCTAACGTAATGGGTCATGTCAATCACATCATTCTCCTAATGAGGTGATCCCGTTAATCAAATGACAACTCATGTCTATGGCTAGGAAACATAACCATCTTTGATTAACGAGCTAGTCAAGTAGAGGCATACTAGTGACACTCTGTTTGTCTATGTATTCACACATGTATTATGTTTCCGGTTAATACAATTCTAGCATGAATAATAAACATTTATCATGATATAAGGAAATATATAATACTTTATTATTGCCTCTAGGGCATATTTCCTTCATCTTGTCCCTCTCCTCAGGAGGCGGGTCAAGGAGGCGAAATGGCAAAAGGGGCGCCTAGGCGAGCTACGAGCAGCAGAAAGCACCAAGAGAAGACCTCGGTGGCCGCCCACAGGTGGGCCGGTGATGATGGTGCCGGGAAAGGAGCTGGAAGACGAGGCGGCAAGACCGGCAATACGCGATGAAGGCGTCGGTGCCCGCGTACTCCGATTTGACGGCCTTGCCGCCTGCCCTCTTCCTCTTCCGCAACCTCCCAACGCCAGCCGCCCAAGGAGACGGCCCCGAGAAGTTCAAGGAGCTGGCCCCACCCCCGGCAAAACTCTGCCGGAGGAGCGGCCAGGTGCAGATGCTCCTGCTGCCGCACCCGCCCAGGCGCGGGGCGTCCGACGCCTAGTCGGACTCGTCCCCGTCATCTGCCTCGCTATCCTCCTCATCACTTTCGCTCGAGGAAGAGCTTCCATCGTCGGAATCTCCGTCAGAGGAGCTCTCCACGCAGCACTTCAAGCGAGTCCCGAAGTCTCTGAAGACCTTGACGGAGACAAGGCCGTCCTCCATTAATTTGAAATAGAGGACGAGCCCCGCCGTCAGGCTGTGGATGCGAGCGAAGGTCTTCCATCCACGATGGAGGTACATGACCCGAGGAGCCGGGAAGTCGACGTCGGCCCGCGTTCCCCCATTCCCACCGCCCCTCATGTGCAATCTGAGGGATTGGGGCGTGTCACGCTCCATCTCTCGAGCAAACATGGCGGGAAGACGAAGATGGCAACGCGGAGGCCGTGCAGCCTGCTGAAGAACTCGTGGGGCTGGTCTCCAACATGGCCTTCCATCGGAAAAGGCATCATTGGTGGGGGCAAAGCCGGCGCACCGCCCCGTCCTCCTCTTCCCCGAGCACTACGACCTCTGCCCCGGCCTCGCCCACGGCCTCGCCCCCTTCCCCTCGCGGCTGGTTCCACCACCGCGGGCTCAGGAGGAGGAGGGATGCGCTGTCAAGCGGCGACCCTCGCTGCCACCGTCGAGGGACTAGGATTCCCTTTCTCCATGGCGAGTGAAAGGAAGAAGCAGAAGCGAGAGGAGATAGATGACAGAAGAATGCGGGACGCCATCCCCCCTTCCCCTCCTTATAAAGGGACGGGGTTGGGGCTCGGCCGCCCCGCTCGGCCAATCCGGCCACCAGAGGCACAGGGAATCGGGACCGACCCGCTGCCCCAACCAGCAACGGCCCGGTTTCTCGCCTCCACCGCTTGCCATCCCAAGCGCATGGAGGACGCGTGGCGAACAGGCAGAATCGAGGGGACGGGTGAGGCGACCTCTCCCCACCCCGTGATCATGGGGTGTGGACGCCTTGAAGACCGCGACCCGGCCCCGCGTGGAAAATGAGCCGCGCCTCCACGCCTCCCTCTTTTTATGGGGAAGGCGCGAGCCGCCTCTTTACCATGATGTGACGCATGCATGCGGGAACCGCCCCACGCATGCCGCCCACGTCACGCGCACCCCTCCACGCCACGCCGCACCGTGCGCGGGTCGTGGGAAGTGCAGCGCGCGAAAAGTTTTACCGCGGTAAAAACCGCCCCGCCTGCCCGCACACCGTTTTGGGCCTGGCCCAACAACGTGTCGCGCTTATGTGTGGACCAGGCCCGGGGGCTCCTGTCGGTGTACAAAAGAAGGGGCACACCTTTGTACCCCTTTACCTGTGCACGGGCAGTCGGAGCCGCGCCCACGGTCACACCAAGCAGAACAGGGGAGGTGAGCCAAGGTAAGACCGAAGCCCAAGATAACCAGAGCAACGCCAAGGCCAAGACCACAAAGAGCAGAGGAACGAAGCAGGTTCCCCCAGCAAGACCCTTGTCGGGGCAGCCTCAGCAGCCCCGGCAAGACCCTTGCCGGGGCAGCTCGCCCCACACCAACAAAGCGAGCCACCCTTGAGCCCACGGTCTCCAGCATCACTTTGGGCCAGGGCTCGGGAGGCACCTCCATGGTGGCACGCAGATCTTTGTGAAGACAAGGAACACTCAAGATCAGATGAGGATCAGAAGACGACGATCCTCGGCAGGATCCTTGCCGAGGAAGGCCGCCAGACCCCCGGCAAGGTCCTTGCCGGGGACGACAGCGCGCCACAACAAGACCCTTGCCGGGCCACCCGGCAAGGCCCTCACCGAGGACGCCAGCGGGGCCACCATCAGGCCCGCACCAACCAAGTTTCCACCGCCGTTCGCATGCAGCTGCCAACCCAACCAGCTGGGCAGGCACCTGCGTAGCAACATACAGCTCCCAGGCCAACTCATCAAGCGCCTGCGTGGCGGCATGCAGATCTTCGTGAAGACCCTACCACCACGCCACCTCAGCTGCCTGCCTGCCTACATGGCACCGCACGCATCGCTGGCCGGGGCGCGTGTCGAAGCGAGGAGGAGCGGCGATGGACGGGGCGGGCCTCGCCCCCGCCCCCGATAAAGCTAGGGGACACCTCAGCGGCGCATTAAATGCGACTTGTCCTGTAATACGAGTGATAAGCTCATAGCACTGTGCACCTTTCCACCTCCTGTGTGCCACTGTGGCAACCCCTTTTGACTATAAAAGGAGGCCCATGGCATACTGGAGAAGGATTCGGCTCTGTCCAACCACACACTCACCACAGCTAGTTCGAGAGCTCAAGAACTCTCTGAAATACACCCACCAAAGCAGGACTAGGGTTTTACGCATCCTCGCGGCCCGAACCTGGGTAAACGATCCTTGTGTTGACTACTGATCCTGCTCTTCTTGCAACCCTGCGCCCCGGCAACCGTAGTAGGGATTCTTGTGATCCCATAGGTGTCGTTCCACACCGACACTACTTGTCATTTCCTTCTGCTCCTCGTTGGGTTCGACACTTTACTTATCGAAAAGAGCTACAATTGATCCCCTATACTTGTGGGTCATCAATGGCTTTTGTCATTTCAGAGCAACCCACCACTGAAGCCTTTGAGAGAGAGAATCCTTGCGAGGACAAGCCCAAAACAACCAGAGCTAAAGAGTGTTAGGCATCACTTAAGTCTTTCTGTCTGCGTGACCTGAAGACTTGTTACACTTGAGGACTGTGTATCCTCTAGCCGGTTAGGCGTCACGTTTTGAGGATCCAAGAGTCATTGTGGATCGCCGGTGAACGGATTCTGTGAAGGTTTGGAAGTCTATCTTGAAGACTTACCAGAGTGATTGTGCGAGGATTGGGTGTCCTTAGCTCAAGGGGAATAAGGTGAAGACGTGGTCTTCTGAGTTCAATCTCAGCCTCCCTAACCAGACGTACAGTTGTCACAGCAACTGGAACTAGTCTACCAAATCCATGTCTTCACCAAGCTACTGGTTTTATCCCCAACCTCCTTTACATTTCAGTTTGTCTTCATGAAGTCATTGCTTGTCTGCTTGATCTGTTTGACTTCACCGTGCGAAGACTATTACCTGTTTGGCTTCATATTGTCTTCCATTCCGATCTGTTCTACCTAGCTGCTATTAGCCTTCGTGCTTTCATTATATAGCTCACTTGACTATGGTCTGTCTAGCGTAGTTTATCTTCCGCTGCATATCGTATAGGTTCAATTTGGTTGTTTGTCTTCAAAGACCTTGTGTCTTGAAGACTTTCATAAAAATCGCCTATTCACCCCTCTAGTCGATAACTAGCACTTTCAGCACATATCTTCACACAGCCTTTGGATGAGAAGAGGTTTTGCAATCTGCAGTGTGAGCTAAATATCTTAGAATCCTCGAATGTCCTGCGAATGGACACACATCCTAATGCTTATGCATGTTCATGACTTAGGTGTGCAACACACGAAGTAACGTATGTCTTCAATTCATGAAGACATACACTCTAAGTGTGAAGACATAAATGCGGATTTGACTTCAGAGCGCCACGATAATTGTGTGTCGTGTCTAGGTCTAATACTTCCTATATGGTGGGTAATGCCACCACCAATCTTTCTTGAATATTTTCATCTGGCGTCACATATCTTGCACTATCTTCATAATTGGTTTGTCTTCAACACTGGATTTGTCTTCATGATTTATCTTCGTGTTTTATTTGGGTCTCACTGCCTATAT
>NC_057802.1:421971519-421978657 GCF_018294505.1 Triticum aestivum | reverse complement strand
CTTATAGCTATGTCTTCAAGTTGCTTTTTCTGCATTAAGTGAATGTGATCGAACCCTTACTCCATCTGTGCTTATCTCTTCTAGATCTCTCTAAATCTTTATATGCATTCTATTACACGTGTCAATTGTCTTCAATGTGTCCTTGTCAGTCGAACATTATTGAGACAAACATTTAAAACATTTTTATTATCCTTATCCTTTTTGCTAGAATCCGGAGAAGCCAGAACAACCACCCGCCATACCAGTTATGCGGTGGGGTCGTGGCATGGTTGTTTAAACTATGCATGCATGCCACACGTCGCACAAATGTGAACCGTCAGGGGCAACGCGGTAAATTCGCAACACAACCCTTCTCCTTATAAATGCATCGCCCCCTCGGTCATTAATTCTGCTACTCCCATCGATGTCTCGCTCGCAACCCTAGCACCGTCGCTAGCTCTCATCATCGCCGTAGAAGAAGCTCTTCGCTGCAGCGACCTCTCCATCGTCGTACTCACGCCGGCCGCGGTCATCTTCGCCCTGCCGCCAAGTTAGGGCGCGGGAGATCGAACTGCTCGGCCTCCTCTCCCAACTCGTCTAGCAGTTCTTCATCTGTTCTTAAGCGGTAATAAACACTTACTTTTTACCGTTTGTTTGATCTAATGAACTTTCTATATCTTCAGAAAGTTGTTTTGTCACTTCCAAATCTGGATCTTCCATCCTTTACATCTCATGATTTGCAAGTACCTTCACTTATGCTTCGTAACTAGTATGATTCCTCACTTGTACTTATTCATGGATTCGTACAAATCTGGAACCAACTTATCCAAATAAGTGAATGTCTTCGCACTATGAGGTCAATGTCTTCAAACCAGTTTTATCTTGAAAATCCTCTGAGAATGCATATGACCTCTCCTAATTCCCTCGCATCTCTAATTCTTTCAGAGGTACATGTCCGTGGGCAAGTCTCTTGGTTCTCATAGTGTGAATTCATTTGCAGACTACTTACAACATCACCTTGACTCTCCTAGAGCCAGTTCCTGTCTGTCAAGTAGAGCGAAGCCAATCATATTTGTGAAGCCAATGGAAAGTGGAAAGTCTGCTAAGAAAGGGGGTAAACAGCATTGTGAGAATACTGCACTGGATCTGCCTTCGGATCTATATGAGATGTACAAATCTGACCCTGATGAAACATATGCAGAATGCAAATCGCGCGTGTAATGGATTCGTAGGTACTGGGCTAAACAATGGTTTCTTTACAATTTTGTGACCCTAGAGTACGCTGCCATGGACACTGTGAGGCCACCGTGGGCAAATATTATCTATAAGAAGCTTCACCCAAAGACCAAGGCAGAAGCCGTTCAGCAAGGCTTCTATCCTTGCATGGTGCGGCGGCCAATGCCAGAGAACCCAGATCCATCAAGTTTGCTGTGGTGCCATGATGATGATCTTTTTGAAGCCAACTATCAATTTGCCAGGAGCTTTGTTGTCCAGAACAAGAAAGACTATGTGATTGACTTCAATCCAGGTCCAACAGGACCAAGGGCAGATGGTTCACGTGAAGCCAAACCCAATCTGATTGGCCCCTTTGATGATTTTGCTGCATTCCTGGCATATTACACCGCACAAAGAGCTAGTTTTGAAACTGATCAAGAATATGAGCAACAAACTGCTCCTGAACCCCCGAAGCCAGCCAAGAAGTCAAAGGCTTCAAAAGCTGCATCTGCACCAAAAGCTTCAAGAACGAAGCCACTGAAAATTGCACCTCCTGAATCCAGTGTGCCTTCGGAAGACTTATCTCAGACCTCTCCGAAGACGAAAGATACTGTTGAGCGTGCTCCTCCTCCTACCAGAATTCTGCGTGATGATGGTGACATCATTGTTCTGTCTAATGATGAAGATCTTGATGATGATGCATTGGAGCTGCTGATCAAGAACAAGTAGGACGAGGTTGATATATTCAAGAACCTGCCTCTGTTCGATGCTGGCATTCTAAACAACTCATTGATGAGTGGTTTGACAATCCCGAACTCTCACTTGAAGATCTACAGCTACCCATTGTCATTAGCGTTACCTTCCAAGATTTCATGAACAAAGAACTTGCTATTGCTCAGAAAGTGATTGAGCAGAAAAACAAGATTAATCATGAGGAGGCTGTCTTCAAGAAGCATGTGGCCAAGCTTAGTGCCACTGATATTGTAAAGTTCAAGTTGATGATGGTTGACCTCAAAGCTGAATTTCAAAGGCGTCGTGATGAAGCCAAAGGCTCTCGTGAGCATCTGAATAACTATGCAGAGAAGTGCGTTCAAGCTCACAATGACGCATTAAAGAGAAATGCACTTGGCCGTCCAGGGATTTACCCCAAGCTTGCATCAAAGAAAAAGAAGAAGGCTGACACTTCTACCCCCGAGGCTTCACGGCAAGAAATGCCAAAGATCATCTTCCCTCCTAGCATGGCTAGTCTGAAACAAAATGCTCCATTTGTTGCTTCCGAGAGGAAGAAGACCAAGCAAGCTGAAGTTGAAGCCAAGAAGCGCAACCATCAAGAAGCTTCTGAAACTGCTCCTTCTGAGAAAAGGCTGAAGTCAAAGGCTTCAAAGGCTTCCTGAAGGGAACAAGCACCAACATCCTCATCTGCTCCTCAGGAGCCACTGCTTGTGAAGCCAATATCAGTTGCCTTACCTGCCTCATACAATAGAGAAAGAAGAATGGTTCTGCATGAACCTGCTATCATAGAGGATCATGTCACCGTTGAGATTCCAACTGTTGACAATATCGCAGCTGAAGACATTGGTCGTCATGACAATGTAGAAAGAAATGATGATGAAGTCCTTCCTCAACTGACCCAGATGCCGGTATCACCGTCTGTGCCTTCGCACATCCCACAGCACCAATTGCCCAAGATGAGTTCTGGGAAGAGCAACACCCAACTCCCCGCTACATGAAGTCATTCCACATACTCCACCGTATCAAGTCACTACACCAATGGTTGTGACGCCCCAAGCAACACCAGAAGATGTGGAGTAGACAACACCTTCCCCTCAAGCGTCGCCAGCATTCCGCAGGCTTCGCAAAGGCCCAAGTGAAGGAAATATGCCCTAGAGGCAATAATAAAGTTGTTATTTATATTTCCTTGTATCATGATAAATTTTTCTTATTCATGCTAGAATTGTATTAACCGGAAACTTAGTACATGTGTGAATACATAGACAAACAGAGTGTCCCTAGTATGCCTCTACTTGACTAGCTCGTTAATCAAAGATGGTTAAGTTTCCTAGCCATAGACATGTGTTGTCATTTGATCAACGGCATCACATCATTAGAGAATGATGTGATGGACATGACCCATCCGTTAGCTTAGCATTAATGATCGTTTAGTTTTATTGCTATTTCTTTCATCATGACTTATACATGTTCCTCTGACTATGAGATTATGCAACTCATGAATACCGGAGGCACACTTTGTGTGTTATCAAACATCACAATGTAACTGGGTGATTACAAAGATGCTCTACAGGTTTCTCCGATGGTGTTTGTTGAGTTGGCATAGATCGATATTAGGATTTGTCACTCCGTGTATCGGAGAGGTATCTCTGGGCCCTCTCGGTAATGCACATCACTATAAGCCTTGTGAGCAATGTGACTAATGAGTTAGTTGCAGGATGATGCATTACGGAACGAGTAAAGTGACTTGCTGGTAACAAGATTGAACTAGGTATGATGATACCGACGATCGAATCTCGGGCAAGTAACATACCGATGACAAAGGGAACAACGTATGTTGTTATGCGGTTTGACCGATAAAGATCTCCGTAGGATATGTAGGAGACAATATGAGCATCCAGGTTCCGCTATTGGTTATTGACCGGAGATGTGTCTCGGTCATGTCAACATAGTTCTCGAACCCATAGGGTCCGCACGCTTAACGTTCGATGACGATTTGTATTTTGAGTTATGTGATTTAATGACCGAAGTTTGTCCGGAGACCCGGATGAGATCAGGGACAAGACGAGGAGTCTCGAAATGGTCGAGAGGTAAAGATTCATATATTGGAAGGTTACATTCGGATACCGGAATGGTTTGGGTTGTTTCGGATGAGTTTCGGAGTATCGGGGGTTACCGGACCCCCCCCCCGGAAGTTCATGGGCCTTAGTGGAAAGGAGAGGAGGGCCACACGGGAGGCCGCCCCTCCCCATGGCCAGTTCGAATTGGACTAGGGAGGGGGCAGCGCCCCCACTTTCCTTCTCCCCCTCTTCCTCCTTCCCTCTCTCCCTCTCTTGGAAAGGAAGGGGACTCCAACTAGGATTGGGAATCCTAGTTGGACTCCCCATGGCGCGCACCCCCTTGGGCCGGCCACCTCTCCTCCCCCCTTTATATACATGGGAGGGGGGCACCCCAAAGGTACACCAAGTCTTCTCTTAGCCGTGTGCGATGCCCCCCTCCACAGTTTACCACCTCGGTCATAACGTCGTAGTGCTTAGGCGAAGCCCTGCGCCGGTAACATCATCATCACCGTCACCACGCCGTCATGCTGACGGAACTCTCCCTCGTCCTCAACTGGATTAAGATCTTGAGGAACGTCATCGTGATGAACGTGTGCTGAACACGGAGGTTCCGTACGTTCGGTACTTGGATCGGTTGGATCGCGAACACGTTCGACTACATCAACCGCGTTACTAAACGCTTCCGCTTTTGGTCTACGTGGGTATGTGGACACACTCTCCCCGCTCGTTGCTATGCTTCTCCTAGATAGATCTTGCGTGATCGTAGAATTTTATTGAAATACTACTTTCCCCAATGGTGGTATCAGAGCCAGGTCTATGCGTAGATATTATATGCACGAGTAGAACACAACGAGTTGTGGGCGATAATAGTCATACTGCTTACCAGCAACGTCCTACTTTGATTCGGCGGCATTGTTGGATGAAGCGGCCCGGACCGACATTACATGACCGTGTTCATGAGACTGGTTCTACCGACGTGCTTTGCACACAGGTGGCTAGCGGGTGTCAGTTTCTCCAACTTTAGTTGAATCGAGTTTGACTACGCCCAGTCCTTGTTGAAGGTTAAAACAACACACTTGGCGAAAAATCATTGTGGTTTTGATGCGTAGGTAAGAACGGTTCTTGCTAGAATCCCGTAGCAGCCACGTAAAACTTGCAACAACAAAGTAGAGGACGTCTAACTTGTTTTTGCAGGGCTTGTTGTGATGTGATATGGTCAGGACGTGATGAGATATAAATTGTTGTATGATATGATCATGTTTTGTAACCGTTATCAGCAACTGGCAGGAGCCTTATGGTTGTCGCTTTATTGTATGAAACGCAATCGCCATGTAATTGCTTTACTTTATCACTAAGCGGTAGCGATAGTCGTAGAAGCAATAGTTGGCGAGACGACAACGATGCTTCCATGGAGATCAAGGTGTCAAGCCGGTGACAACGGAGATCATGACGGTGCTTTGAAGATGGAGATCAAAGGCACAAGATGATGATGGCCATATCATGTCACATATTTTGATTTCATGTGATGTTTATCCTTTATGCATCTTATTTTGCTTAGTACGGCGGTAGCATTATAAGATGATCCCTCACTAAATTTCAAGGTATAAGTGTTCTCCCTGAGTATGCACCGTTGCTATAGTTCGTTGTGCCGAGACACCACGTGATGATCGGGTGTGATAAGCTCTACGTTCACATACAACGGGTGCAAGCCAGTTTTGCACACGCAGAATACTCGGGTTAAAGTTGACGAGCCTAGCATATGCAGATATGGCCTCAGAACACTGAGATCAAAAGATCGAACGTGAATCATATAGTAGATACGATCAACATCGTGATGTTCGCCATTGAAAACTACTCCATCTCACGTGATGATCGGACATGGTTTAGTTGATTTGGATCACATGATCATTTAGATGACTAGAGGGATGTCTATCTAAGTGGGAGTTCTTAAGTAATATGTTTAATTGAACTTTAATTTATCATGAACTTAGTACCTGATAGTATTTTGCATGTCTATGTTATTCTAGATCAATGGCCCGTGCTACCGTCCTTTGAATTTTAATCCGTTCCTAGAGAAAGCTAAGTTGAAAAATGATGGTAGCAACTACACGGACTGGGTCCGTAACTTGAGGATTATCCTCATTGCTGCACAGAAGATTTACGTCCTGGAAGCACCGCTAGGTGCAAGACCCGCTGCAGGAGCAACACCGGACGTTATGAATGTCTGGCAGAGCAAAGCTGATGACCACTCGATAGTTCAGTGTGCCATGCTTTACGGCTTAGAATCGGGACTTGAACGACGTTTTGAACGTCATGGAGCATATGAGATGTTCCAGGAGTTGAATTTAATATTTTAAGAAAATGCCCCATCCGTTAGCTTAGCATTAATGATCGTTTAGTTTTATTGCTATTGCTTTCATCATGACTTATACATGTTCCTCTGACTATGAGATTATGCAACTCCTGAATACCGGAGGAACACTTTGTGTGCTATCAAACATCACAACGTAACTGGGTGATTACAAAGATGCTCTACAGGTTTCTCCGATGGTGTTTGTTGAGTTGGCATAGATCGATATTAGGATTTGTCACTCCGTGTATCGGAGAGGTATCTCTGGGCCCTCTCGGTAATGCACATCACTATAAGCCTTGCGAGCAATGTGACTAATGAGTTAGTTGCAGGATGATGCATTACGGAACGAGTAAAGTGACTTGCTGGTAACAATATTGAACTAGGTATGATGATACCGATGATCGAATCTCGGGCAAGTAACATACCGATGACAAAGGGAACAACGTATGTTGTTATGCGGTTTGACCGATAAAGATCTCTGTAGGATATGTAGGAGCCAATATGAGCATCCAGGTTCTGCTATTGGTTATTGACCGGAGATGTGTCTCGGTCATGTCAACATAGTTCTCGAACCCATAGGGTCCGCATGCTTAACGTTCGATGACGATTTGTATTTTGAGTTATGTGATTTAATGACCGAAGTTTGTCTGGAGACCCGGATGAGATCAGGGACAAGACGAGGAGTCTCGAAATGGTCGAGAGGTAAAGATTCATATATTGGAAGGTTACATTCGGATACCGGAATGGTTTGGGTTGTTTCGGATGAGTTTCGGAGTATCGGGGGTTACCGGACCCCCCCCCC